>NW_008753104.1:3473-5336 GCF_000715545.1 Opisthorchis viverrini | reverse complement strand
AAACACGAGCATATTTGTCACGCAAGAGCCTTGTGGGAGAAATCCATGTGGATCTGGAGATATCAGATTACTGGAAGTAAGTTGATCTGGAATAGCTCGCTTCAGAATGCGTTCCATCACCTTGCTGGGCCCGCTAGTGAGGCTTATAGGCCCGTAGCCTCCAGGCGATCGTCGGTCACCAGTTTTGTAGATTGGCGTGACAATCGCTTCGTTACAAGCGGAGGAAAGGCGGTCTTCGTCAGGCGACTGACGAAACGCCACCTGGAAATGATTTTCCAATATGGACGACGTTTCCTTCAGGATACTTGGATGGACCTCGTCGGGCCCCAACGCGCAGAATGGGTTGATCCTGTGCAAGAGTTGACGAATGTCGTCCACCATGAAGACCAAGTCGGTTAGAGGCTGTTCGTAGTTTCGGCTTGACAAAAGTTGATGTGACGAGGACGCTGGGGCTGAGTATAGACACGCATAGTGTTCTCTGTAAACCTCAGATGCCACTGTTGGGTCATTTGTCGGTTCTCCGTTTCTGTCCCTCAAGGAGACCATCTTGGAACAACGTAGTCCCTCTGAGGGAAGTTTGTAACGGAGCTATAAGCCATTATTCCCACCTGTCTATCACACTCTGTAATCGCACCAACAACGTAGCCAACCGCTCACCACATGCCTAGTTCCCACGTCGACTTACTCCTTGAACGGCCAAGATTATGCGTACAATATTGACCCGGCCTTACGGCCACTGAGTGACTGACTCTCAGTGCAAAGCCCCAGGCACTACTTTCAACACGCATGCTAGTCTCTTGCTTCACTGCCAGAGTGTATAATGCGAGAAAGCTGTGCCACAGCAGTTCTAGGAGAGAGGTGCGAAACCGATTTCCGTTTGGCGCCAATTATGCCGACTGCAAACTCATGGCCAAATCCGTGGTAGTTATGGCCCCTTGTTCTTCCGAAAGAACACCGACAGAACAAGCCGCGACCTAGGATTGCGGTTTTTACCAAACCACCGCAAATCCCTCGACTGCTAAAGTCAGCGATACTCGGGAGAATGCAGGCCTCGCGTGGACGATGCGCCCGAAGTACACAGATCTATCACCGCTTACTTCCGTAACAGACGATAAAGGCGTATATTGAAATCCACACGCAAGTCACAACTTCTGACATGGAGTGTGTCGGACGTGCGAGGACGAGCGGCGAAGCCTACCGACAAAGCAAACATTAGCGCTGACCTTAACATCGGAAAATGCCGCGAAAACCCTGCAACTAACGAGAACGTGAAACTGGCAATCTCCAGCAAGTGTCAAAAGTGTCCTCTTCGATTGTAAACACAGTCGTCACTCAGAACGCCGAAGGCCAAAACCACAAAACTGACAACGTTGAACTAGAAAATGCTTCGTCCACCCGCTTGGCCACGCTGATTGCGGGTGACTCGGGAGGCGACCGCAGTCAAACAAACCACATAAGTCGCCTGCTGACTAGCCTCAAGGTTCTATCCTATAAGTAAACGAGACTCATGGGAGCGCCACTAAAAATGCTTCTTGGTGTTGTCACCCAACGCCCACGCCCTCACGGTGACACCATATACAAATGGCGCCAAAACCACCAAGAAACCAAATAGACGCACAACTGAGCCAAATCTAATCATTCACAAGGCGGCAACAAACAACTTACAAGTAGAAGCGATCGAAACGTTCACCATCGAGGAGAAAAACAACGTCCCCGAAGGTTAAAAGCTCGCGCAAACCAGCACCCCGCGAGGCGATAAAAACCCCTCAAATGTCATAAGGCTCTCGGAACTACGAAGAAATAAAGCGGGCAAGTATGCCGCAGAAGCAAATTCAGAGCATTTGCCACAAACCCGGCGTGCAG
>NW_008753104.1:0-3146 GCF_000715545.1 Opisthorchis viverrini | reverse complement strand
TTCTCTGTAAACCTCAGATGCCACGGTGGGGTCATTTGTTGGTTCTCCGTTTCTGTCCCTCAAGGAGACCATCTTGGAACAACGTAGTCCCTCTGAGGGAAGTTTGTACGGAGCGATAGGTTCTCCGTTTCTGTCCCTCAAGGAGACCATCTTGGAACAACGTAGTCCCTCTGAGGGAAGTTTGTAACGGAGCTATAAGCCATTATTCCCACCTGTCTATCACACTCTGTAATCGCACCAACAACGTAGCCAACCGCTCACCACATGCCTAGTTCCCACGTCGACTTACTCCTTGAACGGCCAAGATTATGCGTACAATATTGACCCGGCCTTACGGCCACTGAGTGACTGACTCTCAGTGCAAAGCCCCAGGCACTACTTTCAACACGCATGCTAGTCTCTTGCTTCACTGCCAGAGTGTATAATGCGAGAAAGCTGTGCCACAGCAGTTCTAGGAGAGAGGTGCGAAACCGATTTCCGTTTGGCGCCAATTATGCCGACTGCAAACTCATGGCCAAATCCGTGGTAGTTATGGCCCCTTGTTCTTCCGAAAGAACACCGACAGAACAAGCCGCGACCTAGGATTGCGGTTTTTACCAAACCACCGCAAATCCCTCGACTGCTAAAGTCAGCGATACTCGGGAGAATGCAGGCCTCGCGTGGACGATGCGCCCGAAGTACACAGATCTATCACCGCTTACTTCCGCAACAGACGATAAAGGCGTATATTGAAATCCACACGCAAGTCACAACTTCTGACATGGAGTGTGTCGGACGTGCGAGGACGAGCGGCGAAGCCTACCGACAAAGCAAACATTAGCGCTGACCTTAACATCGGAAAATGCCGCGAAAACCCTGCAACTAACGAGAACGTGAAACTGGCAATCTCCAGCAAGTGTCAAAAGTGTCCTCTTCGGTTGTAAACACAGTCGTCACTCAGAACGCCGAAGGCCAAAACCACAAAACTGACAACGTTGAACTAGAAAATGCTTCGTCCACCCGCTTGGCCACGCTGATTGCGGGTGACTCGGGAGGCGACCGCAGTCAAACAAACCACATAATTCGCCTGCTGACTAGCCTCAAGGTTCTATCCTATAAGTAAACGAGACTCATGGGAGCGCCACTAAAAATGCTTCTTGGTGTTGTCACCCAACGCCCACGCCCTCACGGTGACACCATATACAAATGGCGCCAAAACCACCAAGAAACCAAATAGACGCACAACTGAGCCAAATCTAATCATTCACAAGGCGGCAACAAACAACTTACAAGTAGAAGCGATCGAAACGTTCACCATCGAGGAGAAAAACAACGTCCCCGAAGGTTAAAAGCTCGCGCAAACCAGCACCCCGCGAGGCGATAAAAACCCCTCAAATGTCATAAGGCTCTCGGAACTACGAAGAAATAAAGCGGGCAAGTATGCCGCAGAAGCAAATTCAGAGCATTTGCCACAAACCCGGCGTGCAGCTACGAAACCTGCCAACATTTCAGGTTGTACCTCTCTGCCTCTCACCTTCGGATGCATCAAAGACACTGTTGAAATGTTTGTCCGCAAACTGTCTAAGATTTCCAAACGAACTTCGCGAAATAAAAGAGCCAGTTTGTCTTGGACAGCTATTCATAACGCACACACAGAAAACCGGCTTGCAGCAAATATCTCTAATGCGGAGATCTCGACAGATTACCGGCCCGCTTTCCGCGTTGACTCAAAACGAGGGAGGATTGCTTGGTTGCTATATACTTGAATGCGGCCTATACCGTCCGAATTATCCCTATCAGACTAACCCAAAAACTTTATGCGATGCAATGTGGCTTCAAAGCTCGCAGAAATAATCCGATAAGCTCCATCTGGATATGGTCCAATTCTGCCATCGTTTGCCCCGAAAAATATGATACATTCTCCACACAAACCCCTCACAAACTATATCTGGTGTATCACTACTCAAATATATTACTCGTAAGGGATTAATGCGCTCCAAAGCCCGTTCGCTGGATAGAGTTCTAATGAATCGGATCAAACGGGATTTTTGCAGCAGCGTACATAACAGCACATTCAATGAGCTTCCTCGTCACATGCGAACTTGTAAAGGCGTAACCGCGAGCGGCCTCTAATCGGCTTTGTCCTAGCGGAGGGATATTCGATAACTATTGCACAAGATCTACCTGTTGTGCGCATTGAAGCCAGACGAGGTCCATCCAACGACCATCAAGGAGATGTCGTTCAAACTGGCAAGACATTTCTACCTGGTGTTTCGTCAGTTGATCGACGAAGGCCACCTTCCCTCCGCTTGGAAGAAATCGATCGCCACGCCTGTCGTCTGGCAGCTACAGGTCTATGAGTCCCACTAGCGTGCTGTGCCAGGTGATGGGACGCATTCTGAAGCAAGTCATCCCAAATCACTCAACTTCTGAAAACTTAATATCACCAGTTCAACACGGATTTCTCTCAAACCGTTCTTAACTCAAGCCGAGGACGAGGGACCCATATCGTATGCTATATTTTTCCACTTGCCAAAAGCATTCTATCGAGTCCCACACATCCCGCTGCTCCCCACACTCGAGTCTTACGGGATTCAAGGGAGAACCCTACACTAGATCAAGGCGTTTTCATCAGACAGCTCATTGCGAGTGAAAGTAGGCTCGACCTACTCTTCTCCGGCGCCTGTCTTCATTGAAGTTTATCAGTGTTCCGTTTCGGGACCACTGCTGTTTTCGAGATACGTCAATAGCCTTCCAGATATTCTGGCAAGCCCGTGTCTACTTTATGCGGATGACTTAAAATCATCTAGTTTTAATGGCACTTCTCTCTAAATTGACGTATACCCTGCAAATCAACGGTCGTTCGACTGGCAATTCGGCTCAATGACGACAAGTGTGTTCATGTATCATTCAGAGGAGACTCATCGAATGCCTTTGTCATGCATGGTAAGAAAAGACCAGAAAACATCACTAGGATCACTGGGTATCTGGGTCCCCTCAAACTTGTCCTTCTCATTGCACCATGAGAAATCGGCCCGAAATGCATTCGTCATTCTGCGGATGATCCGGCGCACTTGCATCTGTACTGCTTGCGTGGGCTTCCAAATACTATACTGGGCAATTAGGTTTCACTTTGAGCCTAGGTGACTGATGCAAGATATGCGGCT
>NW_008753103.1:0-5341 GCF_000715545.1 Opisthorchis viverrini | reverse complement strand
GTTACTCTCCCCTGAACAAAAACAAGTATCTGGTCGCTTACATGTTTCACAGCGTCGATGAACACCATCATTTGAAGAATAATATCGATGACAGCAAAACTCCTTATAGGAGATAATCATTCCCTTTCAGAGGAACTTCTATTTTTATGTGGACAAAGGAGCAGGGCATTACCGTGTGCAGTGAATTGGACGTAACCAATTGAGAAATGGTGTTTTCCTCAAACAACTCCACAAATACTGAAGAACCTCCCGAGAAAGTGATCCACGACTCCCAGAATTGTTTGTAGGCTGCGAACTAAGCAGTCGATCTAGAATGCATTTGCACTGTGGTGCTGCGTCACCCATCACACCAAATCTTTCGCAGTTTGAGCACATTCTGGATGATCTCTTTTGTCTGTTCCAGGAGGCGAGTTACGTGGCCTGGTAATGGTGTACCCTCCCTGTGTGGGTCATTCTTACCAAGTTTTTGATGACAGGGTCTAACAGTGTGCTTCAACTCCCATGAAATATACTGCCCTTCTAAAGCTTCGAAGAATAATTGTATACTTATTCGCAAATGATTGTGTTATTCAAGCCCTCCTCTAAAGAAACCACTTCATTCTGTGATTCAACAGTCGTCTACAACCGAGCACGGGAAATTAGTGTGAACTTGTTCCTCACATCAGAGTTCGTGAACCATTTGGTGACATGATATCAGTCCGCCCATATTATATACCGTACATGGGTACCAGAGAACAGCACGCATACCCAGAAATCATATGTGTAACTGATTTGGACACTCGTGCAGGAGGCGCAAGGTTTAAACTTCCGACCATTTTTTCAATATCTCAGAACTGCTAGAGATAACTCCTATATCATTTATAGTAAGATGTTAATCCGAGGGTACTTTTGATTTTTCATAGAGAATTCCGACTATTTGTGAATTCGGTCTGTATGGAATGCTCGCGAAACCGCACGTTGCGTCTATTACTGTCGGGCGACCTCATCTATGCAGTTTCCGGAATCCCCAAGGCAGTTCACACCCTTAAAATCCAAGCTAACCTTTCAGGATCGACCGTCGTTCGGCCATGGGCTGCACGTTAGAGGCGTGATCACCTTGAACTTGGCCGGGATGAAGCTCCAATCGAAATTCTCTTAAGGAATGACGTACGTGAAATCAGGTATACCCCACTTGAAGATATAAAATTATAGTTCATTTCTGCCACTTCGAATGGCGTAACAATTTGCGGCGTCCTCATCTGCACTCTCTCTCACACCATTTGACGTACACATCAAAGGAAGTGCGCTTGCCAGCTACCGGTCAGTGCTTTCTCCTCAAAACCGTGGAAAACAACTACGAGCCTGTGCGTTCTGCATTAGTGGTGTCATGAGAATGTGGTCAGGATGGGTTGCAAATTGGCTCAGCAGTTTTATACACAACTTTTGTGTTGCTGATCGTACACCATTTAAATGAGTTCTCACTGTCCATCAGTCGCTTGCAATAAAGCAAGTAGTACAATCCACCGAAGAATTCGGGAGATCCAGACAGGTTCCATTTAGATTAGCTGTCAATGGCAAAGTCGCTAATGTAAGTTTGTATTATCAGTTCTCTTCTATTTGTGCTAGATCGACATATTGCGATCAAAACCCAGGCTCTCTTGGCACGTGTGCTCTCGCGGGAAGATCTAAATTACTCGCACCGACTGACCAGGAAACGCCCACAGACTGTCCGTATACCTGCTGCACGTGTCCGCTACTGTAGCCAAATTCCTCTTTCTATCGAATAAGAGGTGCCGGAGAAATTTCGGTGACAATTATCAGCCTCATTGTCAATAACATATATCCGATTGAGTTCACTCTTTCAGCCACTGAACAATCGTCTACTTGGAACATTATTGCGTTAGATAACTGGATATTATTTATAGTTCCTGAAGATTCCCCGGCTGCTCAGAGCTTTGTACAGAGGAGGCGGAAATGTAGTGTAGAATAAAGGAAATATGCCTTTCTTCCATAAAACCCTCGAGTTGGAGCAAAAATGACGTGGAACAGGTTAGTGTTCGTGTAAAGTGCATAACACTTTTCTTCAGATCATTTAAGCTTCAATATTGAAGTCACAGAAAGTTTACCAAAATAGCTTAGTCGTTCACCAAAGCAGTCCAATTGTCACTGTATTCCGTAGCACCGCTCACTGTTTCTCCAGAGCTTTCTGTCTTGATTGGTTTCAGGTTAGTTTGCTGTTTCTCAAATGTATTTTGTCTGGTTATTTACGAGAAACCATTGTCAGCGATTCGTGTTGCAAGTGAGAGCAATATGTACCGACGAGTGTTGCACCAATGCACAGCTGTTTAGTCCCTGATGTGAGTCACTAATCTTCACGCGGATTCCAGCTTACGATTTCATGATGGGTGAATCGGGTTTTCCACTTGCTGCTACATGTTCCAACCCCCAACCTGGATGGCCAGGAGACTGTGTTCGTCAGACCTCTAACCATTGACCAACCTGGTATGAGAGACTCTGTGAGTGTCGCGGGACACTCTCCAGTATAGCTCAATGGATCGCTGAGGTGCGCAAACCGTCACACCACGGTAAGGTCCAGTCTCTTGGTGACGGGTGTTTCCCACCAGCAAGTCGTTTGTCATCCGGGTGATTGGTGTGCTTTTGCGCACTAAGCCATTACTAATGGCTGCCTGGTGGATCTGTTCACTTTGTACACCACAGCGTCAAAAGTAAGTTGATAATGCCCATCAAAAGAGAATTTCGCCATGCATCTGGGATGACCCGCCGTCGTTGCCCGTGTTGCGGTATGAAGACGTTTTGCCTGAATTCACGTATCAAGTTGGTACAAATCAACTTGTCAGGTATAACAAAGTCGAAACCGCTAATTATTTAGATGGAGTTAGGAAAGTACTGCCTGTTTGTTTTTGTTTCGCTGGACAATGGATGAGTTTCTGGGGTCTGAATACTTGTGTCAGGTGACGCTCACATTTTAGAAACCTGTCCACTCACCGCAAGGGCACAAGTGAAACAAAGGTGCAGCAATGAACTTTGAATGAACGGCGAAGCACAATAAGTTTGTCACTGCAAGGACTCATAAAAGGCAGATCAGCTCAAACTGTTAGTGTTGTGAACCACGGTCTCTTTAATGTCTTCTTATTACCGTGAACCCCGGTCTGGATAGCCGATTGATAGACCGGTGCGTTTTGCCAAATAGAAACGTCAGCAAACGTGCGAGCCAGCTGCTCTGTTGATCACTGTCGCGTACAGCCGGTTGAAAGTGATGCTAAGAATACAAGCGCGAGTGAAGAACAACCAATGAAATCGGTCTCAACAGCAAAAAGGTTATTGCATTAGCAGTTATATAGTCCCGTTACTTTCAGAGCTTGTTCTTCTAAGAGATAGTTTGAAGTAAGCACGCGTCTGCGATTTCAGCTCGCTCCGAGCGTTGGTGTCTAGATCTGGTTTGTTTAAACGACTCCAGTGCGGAGTAACAGACACCGAATTGATGCTTATAACATCCAGAACGGTACGAAATACTATGAAAAAATTGCCTATGATCGAACGTATCCACTGAAACATAACTGAACTAAAGGCGAGTTGAACAAATAGACAAAACGAGATAGCGCCTTCAGTGCGTGGTAGATCGCTTCGCGTTGCTGCTTCCGGACGCGTCGCTGTAAAGCCTCACAACACAAATTGTCAAGCTGACAGAAAATTCGGTGTCCGAAAACCTGGGCAACTAACACCGTCAATAATACGGTATTCCTTCCGTAGACCGATTGAAAAATCTACGAAAACGGAATCAAGCATTTGAAATTTTTTTCAAAAATTGGGACTGGGACAACATATGTGCTACGCGGCCATACAACGGTCATCAATTCCGGTTTGTCGGTTGCCGAGAATTCAGACGCGAATATCGATTGTGATCCTGGGCCCTAGCCAATGAGATTGTCCGAAAACTTCAAGTGAGAATGCAAACGTGAGTTGGCTTAGGTTTCGCAACTATTTCTAGGAACACAATGGATTGCAAAGCGCATTTCTCTTCCGCAATTTTCTCGTCCTATCAGCAAATCAGTAGATTCACACATGCCGGCAGAAATGGGAGCGCAGCGCGGAATCGTCGACGTCGTGCGGAACAACATGTAACACTTTCTGAAAATTCCCGCTCCGAATTGAGGAATACGAATCACTGAAGCACTCGAATAGTTTGTTCCCAGAGGTTTTTGTTTTTCCGAGTTATTGGACAAAACCAGCAGCCACTAACGTCACCTGAGCTCAACAACCAGTGACAGTGGAATAAAGAAAATTGTTCTATTGTCCTCCCAAGGAGCCGGAACCACTGATGCAGAGGCATCCAGATGATTAAGGCATGCGAATAGAAGATATTAATTCCTATGAATATCCACTTCTGTATCGCGCCAACTATTGACATAAGTGAATGTCTCACAACAAAGATGATACATGTCCGATTACCTTTCTTTCGATCGCCTTCATGGCACATTTCGCGTCGACAACGGGCGGAACATTTGTTTTCACGAACTTCGTCGGTATTCAGTAACGAGCGAGCGTCAGTGACACCAGACCAGTCGACCGATTAATATGCGGCTTAGTAATCCAAGAATACTAGAGTTGTATGTCGCTTATACGTATGGCACGCGAGCCAATCAATCGAACATGCATCCAATCAGCCAGTCAAGTCGCACGCCAGATAGATAGTGGAACGACGGACGGGCACGCACATCCGCAAACTCACTGACACCAAAGCAGCTACTACAGCAATGAAATCCATCGGACACAAGGATTACCTAATTCCTACTTCAACAATTAACGTTTTGTCCGGGCTTCCTACATCACGTTGTGAACTAATACCATGGAGCCCAACAGGGTTTAGTTGACCGTACGGTTAGCATTCCCCTGGTCATTTGCGGTTTTCCAGGTGCTTGTGATTTCCGAATTGATGTGATAGGTACTCTAATATCGGAGGCGATGATCACTGGTGTTACCTGACACCTAAACAGCCTGTTTCTCCTTAGCTTTCACTGTGGTTTCTTTGCTGAACTACGAATGTCTTCTCATCGCCCATTGTTTGCACATTCTATGTTGCGGCTATTACTGGCCTGACACCGATATCAAACCTTCGACAAAAGAACCCTTCAAATGCAATTTTTCACGCACAAGTCCACAATACTCGCGTTGCCGCATTCTATGTTCCAAGATGGTGTGCTGAACTGCCAGGCGTTGGACTGTCTTCTGATTATACAGCCGTGTTTGAAGAAATCTCAAGGACCTCTTGAGACCTCGGATAGATTTCGCATAAACGTAGACGAACATCCTGGGAAGCCCGATGGGCTTCAAGCAACCCAAT
>NW_008753102.1:0-5371 GCF_000715545.1 Opisthorchis viverrini | reverse complement strand
TGCCACCCCACAAGTAAGATAAACTGTACCGAGAACAGCACACGATATGTCCTGTTCAACTATAGTAGCATAGGGTCTAGATGAGGCGGCGAAATCTAAGCTGTCTTCAGATTTCAAAGATCAAATTCTCAGAAACGATTGCAACGGAATGAAAAAGTGAATTCGGACTGAGGAAAGCGGGTGGCGCTTTCATCGAGAAAAGATAAAACCTGCTCGCGGAGAATTCATCCAGCTATTACACTCACATTCACAGTAAACCGGCGAGCATGTTTTGAACAAGAGTGGTAAACGAATTTAAATGGAATTCACTAACGTGTTCAAAGCCAATATTGCCCCCATTCCTGCGCTCAGCGCTGGTGAGGACACGACAGGTATAGTAAATGACAGAAATACTCCGTATTTTGGTCTGCGTCGACCATTTGACTACGAAAGCCATTCACTACGGTAAACGTGTTTCCGAACACGGGTGGACAGAGGCCAAACAGGTGATCAAGCCTTCGAATTAAGGCACGTTTGGCTTTCGTGCGCTCTTCAATTGCTCAATAAGCTAACTATATTCCACAGAGAGATAGTTTAGTCGAAATTGTCCGAAAGCCACTTGTGGTATTGTGTCTCTCCGAGGAATTCCAGGAGCCCGATTTTCTTGCGCACTGCATAGATCTGCTTATACTTGCCAGTTTGTCTGGCAATATCCTGGCCTCAAATCGACACAATTTACGGCTGGTCAATGCAAATGGACATCCACTGGGATTCTTCAACTTTAATCAAATTGCAGAGCAGATAATTAGAATAGCGGAGGAGTCAGAAGAAACGGTGGAATTCAGTCAGTTGGCGGCAAAATAAGTTTGTCATAGATAGTCGTCAACGCAACATGGATGAAACTCAAGGCAGTCGATAGTGAATGCGGATAATGATCAATCACTTACATAAATGGCAAGATGCGTCCGATCAAGTCCGAGACCAGATGCCAAGGCCCACCAAACTTACAAGAAGTACACGCAGGTAGTGAGCCTACTGTGTTTTATGGTGTGTACTTCGGATGGTTTGTCAAGTGAGAAAGTACCGTCACCAAACGTAAGGCAGTTTTGGTGCGGAAAACATGGAACCACTTTCGAATGCTCGTTCATCATTGTTTAAAATTTCAATCAACGTCCAGATAAACTTACGAGAATAACTCACATGTTTGTTTCAAGTATGCTGTGCAAATGAAAGTTTTGTTTTCCTATCGAATCAAAGTTTCGTCAGTTTGCGTCGTATAGTGCGAGTAAAAGCGGTGACGGATGCATTCACCCTCCGTTGCTAGCCACCCCTCATTCAGTTGAATGCACCAAGACATCGGCGTTTGCTCCATTTGGGTTTTGGTTGATGCTCACCACACAGCGTCTAGCTGCAGCTTTAGTACGGCATGCCGCATACGCCAGGCTAATTCAGGAGTTCGCCAGGTCGTGTCCATACTATCAGCCCACCGTCTAAAATTTTGTTTGCGGAGACCGATGGCAGTTATGAGGGGTTTGGATCGGGCGCACGGATACAGAATCTACTACATGCCTGCTATTCTACAGAATGTTTACTGCTGCTAAATGCATGCCGAAGATGACCCGAAGATGGGGCCTGAATTTCATGGCACAAATTTCCAAACGTCAATAAACCATCCGGCTTAGGAAGCAACGGCGGTTGTGGTGCAATCGTGCTGCGTTAACATGGTTACGTACGCGCATAAATGCGTAACACCAATAGGTAAAGCAACATCAGCGTTGATACTGAAAACCTTACTGCCATGCGATTTACCAGGCTATAATTAATCACTTGGAATGCGAGGCAACGAGAGGAGCGAGTAAGAGAGGAGGCCTGAGTTCACCTCACCGCGACCCGTATGGAATTCTCACACCCTTAATCGCTCAATCGGACCATCAGAAATAAACCAAAACAACGGCACCATTCAGATTGACCGGCTATCATTGGAAACGGTCAATCCAGCCAGGTGAAAGTGAGTCGAAGGAGCCATATGGTAGCAATCTGTTCACTCCGATGTAAAAGACAATTCAAACGAATGTAATCAGCTTACCAATTAGGTGTTCCGAAGAAGTTGTTTTGACGAATCTAGTTTCCATCATCGAATGAACCAATTGTTGTGGGAACACACGAAACGTCATGCACTCCACGTTCATCGGAATATTTTCTCATCATAAACTGTGTTGTCATATTATTGAAACGTATTTCAACCCAATGCATTTAAACCGAAATTCTTTATGTCTAAACGCCAGATCGACCAACGGGTATTTTCTTTGCTACAACATAGAAAAGCATGGGACGAAACTTTGCAGCACACGGGAAAAATAATGCTCAAACGCACGAATTACGATACCCACTCAAACATGCTTAAAATGTACTTCGAAGAATCCATCAATTTCGTACGATATACTTCTTTAGGAATATTAGTTCACATATAAAGTTAGCCTATTCCGATTCCCCACAGGTTGAAACGCTTGCTAACCCACTCCAGCAGGTACAATGCATTATCCGGTGCCCTTTACCGAATTATTTGATTAAGCCATAAATCGCCTGATATAACGGTGGATACTACTGATAAGGCGTGCAAGTAGTATGTTTTCTGGTAACTCCCCTATGTGTCTACAGCAAAGTGTAATCGCTCGTTGGCGCTCGTTTACATTTGGATGATATTCAATGCATATTCAGGAAAATTCAGGAGGGCAAGTTCTGTAGGACGGAGATTCAGTTTTTATGACCAAGATGCATATGAGATTCATGCCATCCTATCCAATAGTCTGTAAATATTCAGTTGATGTTATCCAATAAACACCTCTGCAGCGAAGGCCCTCTACTTTTCATTTGGTGTCGTGACCTAGGATAAAGATTCAGTGGCCACAGTCCTTTGAGAATGGGATGTTCGAACCTTCTGGAAGGAGGATCCAACAGTGGAGGACGTAATGAAAGGGAGGAAGACTCTCTAAACAGCTTGCAGCTATCAAAATGGAATCGTGGAGGCACTCTCTAACGAGATAAAACTGTGGCATAACGGACCATTGGAAGAGTTAATGCCCTCGTACCCGACCACTTGTGCATAGTAAAACTTTGGATTACTCCTTTTCATCGGGCAGTGACACACGCCAACACACAGGCCTTTAAGGTGATAGACGGTAAGAGGGAGCTGTGCTTGACTGATACAGGGACAGGGGTATCACTGAGATGGGGAGGGCATGAATCTGAATGCAAACCGTGCGCGCTAGCCGTGTGAGCTATGGGTGCAAACCGCCTGAAAATTGACGGATTGTGATTGCTGTCAAAGCTCCCGGGCAACAAGTCCGTGCAGCTGGCGTTCCTGATCAGCGCAGATATGGACCAGATAATATTGAGGACAGATTTTCCCAAGTGCGCGAATTCCGCGGTTAACCAAAAGCAGGGAAGAGTGGTGACAAACTGTGGTGCAGTCAAACCTGAAGTTTACTCAAGCACTTCAGTGTGAGAGCTGCATGTCCTTGAGTTTCCGTCTTGTAACGTATCGTCAGCACAGTCCGTAGTCGGGGAATATCTCGAACTGTACACGGGCAATGAGGATACGTTTGGTATCTGTCCATACTTTGGACTGACGTAAAACGGGCCGTAGCTGACACTTCCGTTGCGAAGATTTTGGATTCCCTCCAGCATCTTCAGTGTTCGAATTGCGATCTGTCTGTGAAAGCACTCACGGTTCAGGAAAACTAATATCAATGTGGACTGGAGCCGTCGGGTTGTCACTATTCACATCACGGCGCGTGATGCTCCGTCTAACGGAGGGACTCTAGACTATTTCCGTATCCAGAGAGGGTATCCTTGTATGAAGCAATTCGGAACCAGAGCACTCAGTTCACTCGAAGACGCGTGTCCGGGAGGCTTGACTGCGGATAACTAGAGCCAGAACCTAGCTTGCTCTGAATCCGGTGTCATTACTGGGGCGTAGAGTGGGTCACGGAAAGGTTATTACACTGCCAGAAAAACTTACAAACATCCGCGACCATGCCTTCCTTAATTCAAAACGATACCTACGGTAGTTTTTTGGACAATCAATATACTCTACCTGTTTTTCAAGGATTCCAACTCAATGGCTGCTCCGCTGTATGACATCCTTGAACAAAGTCAGGAATTTAATTAGACCAGAAAAGTACATGAGGATTTCCAATATGTGAAAGCGTGGTTGTTGGATCATCAACCGACCCTCAAAGTGCCCAGCGTCGGAGAAACGGTTAGCTTTGCTATCGATGTTGGTCATTGCGCTATGAGTGCAGTTCCAAAGCACAGGAGTACAGTTATGGATACATTAGTCGTCTCCTTACCAGTGCCCAGCAGAGGTAGGCGACCACTGAGAACGAATGTTTAGCGATCGTCTGGGCCCTGGATAAGTGGAGGCCATAACTGCATGCATGAAGCTTTTATGTCAAAGCCGATAACAACCCCCTGAAGTGGATCAGGGCTACCAGGCATTTTCGCAAAAATGTTCGAGCTTTGGGTACTCCGGTTAGAAGAGTGCGACTTCGTGAACCAGCATGTACTAAGGAACGAAAGCGACCTGGCAGTTTAACTTCCAAGATCGGAGGCTGAAGATTAGGCATGCAGGTGCTAATAGCCTCGTTATCGCACTGGCTCCAGGTAGCCTGGTGTTTCGGAAGATTGCAGTTTCCTTGTTGGATGGAAAGAGAACACAGGGAGACAAAAAACCGGGAAATTTCCAGAGGCGCTTCGATAGACAGACTCTAAGTAAACCGGAACGTCAGTGAAGTTGTTGTACTCGAGATGCTTCGCGTTTTGAAACGAAAGCTGATCGTCGAATGCCACGAAATGACGCACACAGAGTGCACCTAGACATACGACTCACGTCGGCAGAGAGCCAGCTGGCCCTAGATCAGAAGTGAGGGATTATGTGATGTCCTTTAAGCGGTGCGAACTGATGAAGGGGGCAACTCTCATCCCATGGAACTCATTACTGTCCCATAAATCGACGAGTTTCGGTCTCTTGAACTCACTTGCTCATTTCTGCTGACGACGAGCAGAAATAAATATATTGTGATAGTGACAGAACACGGGTCGTAAGGATCGAGGCGGCAGCTGTGTCAAACAAAGGGGCGACGCCGATCAGCGAAGCGGTAATGCATCATATCATGACCAACAGTAGGGTGTCAAAAATGATCCTAACTGAACAGCGAGGCCTTCCAGTTGCTTGGGAAATTGGGTTGTGGCCAGACCTAGAGAAAGGGGGGGGGTAAGCTCGAGGAAACCTGACCGTCGTTCAGAAAAGAACCAGAGATAAAACGGCAAGTAGAAAGGCATTCTCCACCATTCTCCACAGACAAGAAAGTCAAGCAGAAAGTGAACAAAA
>NW_008753101.1:0-5381 GCF_000715545.1 Opisthorchis viverrini | reverse complement strand
CGAACGGGCACGCACACGCGCAAACTCTCCGACACTCCGAAGTAGCCACTACAGTGTTTTTTGTACTTCGACGTAGGGTCGTATGTTTTGCACAACCCTATCGCTGCCACTCAGCAGAGCGCTGAGCGAAAATGCTTTCCGAGGCAGACGGTCTTCTGGTCTAGGAGCACATGTCCTAACCACGGGAGTAATTCACCTATCGTGAGAGTTCCTTGTTCCTAAAACCATTTAGCGGACCTCAGCACCTTATATCCGATGTCCTCACCAGACCCGACCAATGCTGGGGAGACACAGATGATCAAACACTGACATAAGGGCCACGTCTTTGATCCATAAAGCTGTATGGATCGCACAACCGCAGTGTAAACTCTGCCTTTGACAGACAAACTCACTTCACGTAAGCGCCATAGGTGTCGGAGGTTGGCAAAAGCTGCCCTAGCCTTTCAGATTCGAGAAACGGTCTCACCTCCAGCCGTCCACCTGAACTTACACAGCCGCCCAGGTAAAGAAATTTCTCTACCACGTCGATTGGCTCACCTGCAAGCATGAGGTGTGTGTTTGATCCAAGCCAGTCTTGTAGCAGCATTTTACACTTTGCAGGTATGAGGCGCATGTCAAACCGTGCGGCAGAATTATTTAGGTTATTTAAAATAGATTGAAATCAAGGAGAGTAGTAGCGATCGCACCCTCATTATCCGTGCGCGAATGTCCCCAGAATAGTTGGAATTACAAGGTTTCAGAGACAGGCAGAGAAATTTGAAGCAGCAATTCAATAAGAGATTCGAAGAGGAAAGGGGGGAGAGGACAGTCTTGTCTGGACATGGTGATCTCAGGCACGAGCTTCCCGTATACTCGTACGCGCCCACAGGAGTTCACATACAGAGTCCTCATGAGGGAGAGAAATGTGGAAGAGACACTTTTGATCAACAGACACTACCAAAATTTCTGACAGTTGACAAGGTGACAAGCAGCTTTCAGAGCCAGAAAAACGCTCAGCGCAAGACGTTTGAAACAGCGAGGTGAGAAAGAACTTTTCTTACGATGAAGATATGGTCATCCTCGGCCATGAAGAAATCCAGCTTGATTCTTACGAAGCTGTTGCTCCCCACAGTCGATCAACCTGCGCAAACTAATACCAGAGAGCACGTTCGATGCAACGGATACTAGGCTGATGCCACGATGGTTTTCGTATGACCTCCTTGCGCCCTTTTTGAAGACTGAAATAGCTGTTGAGGCGTTTCATTCAACTTGTATTCTTTGTTAGCCTGATTTCTTCCGTAGTTTGGTCACCAGGGTTTTGCCGCCTTCCTCGAAAATTTCGAGGTGCAGACCATTTGGATCGCGTGCCTTTTTACGTTGGACAAATAACTTCTCTCGCTCGATTTCCGTTAATGTCGGCAGGCTGGTTTATACAGTCAAAGCAGACTGTAAAGATGTGGGTTGGACTGAAGCCCAAACCGTGTCATTCAAATGTAAGGTGGTATACGACTTAGTAAAGTGAAAAAGGTGTCTGTGTGGTCTAAAAATCCGCTCAAAATATCTGCCAAAGTTCGGGACAGACTCATTGCAACCAGTGTGACTGATACAGGAAAACCTCAGATTCGGCATCTCCGCAAGATATTTTGGTTCATATTTCTTAGTGACTCGGACTTTTGAGCCTACTTGATGGGAAACCTGTACAAAGATATTCGTGCGTAGGTAACCCAGTGCCTGATGAAACCTGGTACCATTGAAAACTCGATAGCCTAACAAGTGCTCCTTTCAAATACAGCACCCTTAGTTCCAGCTGCTACTTCCGACAACCCCGCATGTCACGTGCCTAGTTCGTCACGTCCAGTCTAGACAGTTGATCCCCATTCGGTTTCCCGAAGCTTGTAGGCAGCCGTCACACGAACACAAATAAGGTAAGATTTGTGGCCACCCCCGATCCTTTTTACTAAACCATTGTATCGATCGTATCTGAACTCCATATTTATGGACTGAATTCACTAATGAATGCGACGGTTTATTTTTGTGGATTGGCCAAACGTGGCTTTGTTTGAACTGACGGTTTTTTAAAATGTCGACCCGGGCAATACGAATTACCGTGGAAATTTCCGTGTATCCCAACGTAGGAGGGCGCATCAATATGGCCGAAAGTTAATGTAGTCGAATCAAGCAAATCTGTCAACATGCCTGTGGCTGAAAGAACGTGGGACCACATTGATGGAACGTGACAACACATCTGGTTTAACCTGTCAAGATTTCCAGCTGATTTTCAGTCACGGCAGAGGGATTTTCCATCCTTTTCTTGACTGAACACACCACTCATAAGGTCGATGAAGATAACAAACATTATATTATTTCGTCAATCAATTGGAAAATGTTTGAAACCGATTGAGAAGTCATCGTTTCAGAGAGGTTCAGTAAACACGGACTGTTTACCAAACGTCTGTGAAAGCATATCATGTCTTCGAAATAAGTGAACTGAACGTACGCNATCGTACGCGTTCAGGCATAATCTGTGACTCAACTAACGCACCTGGTGTGCCTCGTCCAAACCCGAAGCGTTAGCACAGCTTTTTGGCCATTCACTCTTTATATTGTGCGTGATGGGACATCTATCTATGATGCGCGTACCATCGCATGGGATCGATCGACGCTTCCATCTGCTTTGCGTGAAACAGAAAGGACTTGACACTTTATCAGTTAAGCCTGCAGTACACTGCTGGAGATAAATACATTACATATCACGTTGTTGTTGGCAGTCTGTCAAAAAGCAGTTTGTGTACTGGCTGGCAACGAGGACGGAGAGGCAGTTGGACTTGACGAGGTCAAACTCGCCAACCGAGCGATCAGTAGATTGTGGTGAGCTGCAAGGGCGAACCCGAGCCCTATGTCTAAGGTTTTTGGCTTCACTTGGTTTAGACCGCTTGGTCGTTTATTGAACACGGAACACAATACGCATACGACAGCAGGTTTACAACTTCTAACGGGGTACCGGAACAAACTGTGGGAAAAAGTGGCTTGTGCCCAAGCGATCCACAAATGCGCCAGTGCTCATGTGACTGTAGTCACATGACTGCTAGTCACGTGACTGTCGTGCACCGTATTCGTTATTAGACCACCAACCTAAGGTTGAACTTAGGCTCAGTTTTATTCCGAAGGAAACTAGTTTTCACATTTTAACTATTTGGTATTTTTGTATGCACGACCCAACCCAACGAAGAGATATTGAAAATTTGTCCTTTACTCGACCCGTTTGTCTAAAACACAAAACGCCGGGTATCGGTCGACAGACTGTGGTCATTTTCGTCCGCACTGTTACAAGGACTTGAACTTTTCAAGCGCAACACTTCAGGCTTTTGACGTAGGGTGAGCAGACAGGTCCCGGCGATGGGTCACACCAAGGACAACGCAGATCCTGGAGCCGCCTCGCGTTCACTAGGTGACAACGTTTGAGAACGGCCTTATCAGCGGTCACAAGAATGCAAAGCTTGCTCTCAGCAGTTAGGCTAATCTGAAGCATACCCCATAGTTTTCACGAACTCAGAATTAGCAGTCTGTAGGACGGAAGCTGCAGAGTAACGCTACAACCAGGGAAACTGGGACCAAATACCTATACGAGAGTTACGCACACTTAGTTAATTTCACCAGATTTGGGTTCAAGTTTACATTATCGCTTCTGCCATACGCGCATTCGAGACACTCATATTTGATGGACCAGGAGAGAGAAATTTTAAACTTTGAATTTTTAAAGGTTTATCATGGAATCTTCAACAAACAGACTCAATTTTCATAGATGAAAACGTTTAAAAGCACAACACACAGATAATCCAGTGTTTATTTCCGTCTGATTGACCGCAGTACCATCGGAAGGGTTACTGTGTGCTGCAAATTTTTAAATTTTCATGATTTAAGACTATTTGTCATAGTACGCGCACAAAAAAAAATGCATCTTCTCCCCCTTTTTTCATTGGCTTCAACAATGTGGAGCATTACTGCATTTCCCAATCTTTCGTTTTCCCCCCTTATGTTGTTTCAGCAGCTTGCTGGGAGAAGATGTTATGCAACATCCCCTGTCGTATTGTGTTATTCGTGATCAACCTAATCAGTTCTGTAAGTATTGCTGCAATTTGAAACTCACGTCCTTCTTCAAAACAGAATATTAAGTGTGCACTTTGATGACCTTTTGTAATCACATGTATTTCTCAAGACAAATGTGTGACTGGACCGCTGTTCGCACTGATAACGCACTGATAACATCTTTGCGTGATTCTCATTTATTTGCGGGAATTTTGACAGCATTTGTTTTGAGTGATATTCCAGTAGGCAGTAGGTCCGCCTCACTTACGACTTTTTGTGGATCGACCCTACTGTGATTGTTTTTTTGGCCTTATCGATCGACGTACACGTACAGTATGCACTCCATTGGGCACCAGAATAAACATGTTCACCTGTTCAGACATGAAGATTCAGGTGTCAGCTGGTGGGGTAGTGGTAACACACCCACGTCGCACGTCGAATGTCAGGAGTTCAAACCTCCGCACGACCGAGGCTTTGCTGATTAACGAAACTGGAATCAAGTGCTTCCCCTTCTTTCAGCATGGAATGATGAATCCAGGACGGGAAGACGACCCCTCAAACAGGAGTGATGTGAGCATGCATTACATAAATCTCGCAACCATCCACAACTAAATAATCGAGTTTACGTCCCTATGATCGTTGGGAAGCGTGTATCTACCGGTTAGAACAAATCATTCTAACCTACTATTGATTTGTTGAGGTGGGGTCTCATTTCTAGATGAGAAATCCGTGAGATGCGCGCTGTGAAGGGTTATCAATAAGGACTGACGTCAATTAGAGGACGGAATCTCCAACAAAATACCTCATAGCACTCTCAGTTTAACGTATGCTTGCTCAACTAGATGCAAAGAGGGTTTCTCACCACAGGTTGCTCAGACTTTTACTACACGATTCTGAGGAACAAAGACGCCAGACGTAAATTGTGGTCGTTGGCTTGTTCGCTGAGCTGGGCAATTTGATTGCAAACGTTTCATCACCAATTGAGGTGACATCATCAGTGCGTTATTTTGGAGCGTAGTAGTGCGTAGCGGTGGGTTGGTGGTTGTGCACTGATGATGTCACCTCGATTGGTGATGAAACGTTTTCAACCCAACTCCCAAAGTCGGCGAACAGACCAACAACCAAACGACGCACCTGAGCTACCTGCATTCCACAATACTGCCAGTGTGGATCAGTGTTAGGGAATCCGAACCGGTTCAAAAACTTGCAAGGAGTTTATGGCGAATGTATCTATCACAGTCAACCCAGTTGAACCTATTGATTTAGCAAATAACAAGAGGAAACGGGACTCTTTGTAATGTACTACTCCTAAGGTT
>NW_008753100.1:0-5394 GCF_000715545.1 Opisthorchis viverrini | reverse complement strand
TTTTGGGGGTCCACTATAGGTGCGAGAACATGGTTCATAAAAATAGCAGCCGCAGTATTACCGGCGAACGTGCTGTGATTAAGTACTCTTGATAAAATCAGGCTGAAACGCGATTCACATAAGGGATGAAGTCAATCAAAACAGAAGGGGAGTCCACTAAACAGAGGGTATCAAAGTGGACAATTGACTTGACTAAACGCAAATCGCAATGCAAGTAAATCAACAACGGACAAATTAATTAAAGGAGGCGCCTTCACACTAGAAGCTGAGCTCGCTGGCAGATATCAGATAGAATTTAAATTTTTTGCAACTAAATACGCAAGGGGGATATTTCATCTCATCGTGAAAGCACTTTTAAAAGAATATGCTAACCTCGGCATAAAACCTCGCTTTGAATTACCAAATACACGACTAGTTTCAAATATTCTCTTTGATTTTTTGCAGACTCCCGTAACTCTTTTTAGAGGAAGGACAAACCGGTTGGATTCAGCTGACGGGCTCACTCATGACGAAGCACGCATTGCATTCCAATGCGTGTTACGCGCGGCGGATATATCAACAGCCATTTGACAAGGGATACGCTGACTCACTTTACTTACTTATACAAACACATTCATCACCTGTAACACTCAGACGACTTAGCTGTTTATAAGTCTCTGCACCAACCAACATTATTATAATTCATTTATTCATTCATTGTTATAGTACTGAAACAGCCGAGCACGCAGAGTTTCCCTTATATGTTACTGAGAAATTTCCTACAATGATTGACATCGATTAGAATATGTACCTCAGCTGAGTATCAACGATGAATCCCCTCAACTGGGGCTATAATGCAGTTTTTCTTAGTGGACGCCGTAGAATTTTAGTTACCACCCAGATATAAACCACGTTAGCTTAATTAAAGTTGCTGCACTTCCCAATCAATGAATTATCCTGAACCAGATAGGAGCAATGGTAGTTTCTTCTTTTTAATGAGATTTCAGGGAGCAAAAAGGAAGGCAACAATTGAAGCTCACTAGGCAACCACATTTCACACCACTCGGCTACCTCACATGACGTGAAATTCTCACCCATTCAGTCGGCCACATACAAGATTCAAGACAAAATATTCCGCTTCAACTACCTGCTATTTGGTTATCGCAAAGAGCCTGTCAAAAACGTAGGTAGGTCTGGTGATAATTAAATAGTTCCATTGGCGCATCCCTCAGTAAATCGTGAGCATCAGGGAGTACGTGATTTACATGCAGAGATATAGCCTATAAATTAGATGTTGGCCAGAGTTAAGACCACAGTCAGAAAGTTACGCAAGATTCTTCAAAGACCGGATTTCACATTCTTGAGGCTCATTTGTTAAAAATGGACAAACACTCTTGTGCACACTGTTCTTCTCACCAACAGCCTACTACATTTATCTCAGACCTGGCGGTGGTATTCTACCACACGCTTCTGGGCACAACCACATCGATTTATATGCAGTTTGGTTAAATAACATGGATGCGGTGTTACACACTACAGAGAGTCCGTGCTGTTCTAAAATTTNAGCGGTTTTCACATTATTGGGGCTCATCTGACGGGACAAACACCCTTGAGCACACTGCGTTCTTCTCACCAACAGCCTACTACATTTATCTCAGACCTGGCAGTGGTATTCTACCACACGCGTCTGGGCACAACCACATCGATTTATATGCAGTTTGGTTAAATAACATGGATGCGGTGTTACACACTACAGAGAGTCCGTGCTGTTCTAAAATTTCATGACAATTATAACAATTAGCAAACAATACTGAAATGACCACTAGCATTGGGAACCAAACTTTCCTAAACAGGTAAGGCGGTAAAAGGTGCGGAATTTTGATACGCAATTTGTAGTGCAAACCAATCAAACGAAAATTCTATTGTAAATGTACATTATATGAACAGCTCTTCGTTAGTGTTTGTAATGTGCGGTGCATGCGGCTCAGTAGCACGGTAGAGTGCATTCCTTGATTCTACAATCCACATTGTACAAGTGTCCACACCTGCACAATCTCTCCCGCAAACTGAGCGCCTAATTCCCCGAACCCACTGGATAGTGCAGTGATGAGCGATGATAAGTTTTGATAGAAAAACGTGCAGCTGTGCGTAATGAGATGAAGATGGCTTGAAATATAAAACGCGCTTTTCAGGTGGAGAATGAACAACTCGCCAGTTAAAAATGCACAATCAATTTGCTACCAATTTTCAGATGCTAACAATCATGATGCTAGAAATAATTCGACGGCGTAAGAACGATGATGTTTTAGAATTTATCGTAAGTTCTGTACACAATATATGCATACTAATATAGTTGGGTACTTGATCCTTGTGTCTCTTTTCGGCTTCAAGTGTCCCATCCAACGTTCTGTTCAGTAGAATGTTGAAGATCCGTTACCAATTTTTCTCTTCATTAAGTTTGTAGACTTGATATCTTTCAACGTGGCTTCGAGCAGTCCGTCCGTCCTGTCTAATTCATCCCCTTTCATTAGAAAGTCGAAGAAGAAGATATCACGAAATGGCAGTAAAATGGAATGCGAGAAGAAGGGTAGTTCTACCTTACACCCAGAACAAATGTGTTCTCACAAGCATATTATTAGCCCTATACATACAGGAGGTCCGGGAAGATCACAAATTCAATACGGAAGACCTGTAGAATTCTGCATAAGGATGCGCAGTACCCGGAAGCGTATTTCTGGTGCCCTTGTACTCCGTGGCCGATTCTCCCAACATATGCAGTGAACTTGACAAATTGTACGCTACAAAACGAGAAAAGGACAACCAGAATACTCAAGGAGTGCCAAATATCTGATCCGCTAACCAAGAAGCAAATGAGTTCATTGAGTCAAATCAACAAAGATCACATGCCTGAAATCTGAGGGGTCAGCAACAGAGGACACTACAGCATTGATGAGAGCACGAGGCCAGGGAGGCCAGGAGACCAGGTTTATTATCCATCGGGGCGAAGGACAACAGAGCTGCCCACAAAAAATTTAATCGGGATCGCGGGCCAATCTGGGCTAGCAGCACACAACGCACTACCGTGGGACCAACAACCCGCCCAATCAGCTCCGTAACAAGGCACTGATGATATCACCTCGATTGGTGATTGCGATCGAATTGCGAGCCTAGCGACAAAACAAACGATCAACCTGGCATGCAGACAGTGGATTTAAGCATTAACCGCATCATGATTCTTCCAATTAACCATAACTAAGAAGTTTATTTCAAAGCAGGATGACCTGTGAACTCAAGAAACTAATGCGGCGTTTAGCCTACAGCATATGTCATCCACAACCTCCGCGACTATAAATTCGTGTGTACCGAGTGTTGGCTAAAACGATAGGATTGTACGACTATATCAGCTCCCGAAGGAACCAGAAACGTCGGCCATAAGACGAATTATATCAGTAGGAATAGTTTTCTGGTTGTAATAAACCCCATTACTTACACAAGGGACGCGAGGCTGGGAGATTTTGACATTTTACAAAGCATTTTATATTATGCCCAGCACTCTTGGGACTAAAGGCCGGTCACATGAACAAAGCTTAAACAGAAAACGCCTGTGATTGACCGCAGTGTGCCGTTTGCTGCCAACCGATAAGCTTGGCTGCTGAGTAACCTGAATGCAGAATTCATCATCCCTATCGCCTAATTAAAAACTTGCAATCACTCAATCTGTTTTCCTTAATTTACACAACGCTTACACACATGTGAGACTCAGCTTGCGGTGTACGTTTCACGTTCATGAAATAGTGTTTGCCACAACATGTTACCAAGTTTCATGTGGAGAACGAACAGCGCTGCGAAACTGTCAAACACATTTGTGCACAAACCACATAAATGCCATGGTTGCTTGTGGTTATTTGGAAACGATGATGATTGATGATGAGTGGACCAATCAAATTCTAAGGCACCCTTTGGCAAATAGCACTAAATTTTGGGAACAGGTAAGATAACACAAAATCGGTGTTAGTAGATGGAAGCAAAGCAAAACCGAGTGACCGCGTGTATAATACGTCTTCTCACTTTATCTCGTATTATTATTTCGTTGCACATTGATGTGTCTTACCTGATTCAGTTTGCCCACACTCCTAGGTCTCTTAGTCTCTTCACATGGTTTTATTCGAACCCAGTATCTGCCCCGACTTTCATACGTTGTACCAGATGTAATGATGAGGGCAATGCAAATGTACTTTTTTAAGCAACTTGATGTATATTGGGCATTCACGCTGTACACAAAATAACCAAGGAAATTTCCAGCAGTTATTTGTTCGTCTATACCACTTTAGTGGTCTTTTAAAAGCGTCAATGTTCCAGACAAGACTAGATGTATGTATTAAATTATATAAGGTGTTTCACTCAAAACAATAAGACCCATCACAATGTGTCTACAAATGAAAAATAATCTCAGTGATGCTACACACAATGAGGAAATTAGCGTAGTTTTCAAAGTTATGGCAAAATTCAGGAACCGGTCAAAACGCATTATAAGGGATTATAAGAGATTTATAACTTCTCAATTCATCAGCCCCATTGTCGTGGCGGCCAGGATGACACCCAGATTCCAATTGACAATTATATTCGCCAGGCACTTCCCGGTTAGCTGTGACTAGCGCCTTGGTAAAGCCTACGATCCAAGTCATTATCGAGATTGATGGAAAGAGAGTTATGCGTGATGGATACATGGCAAGAATGCCGGTGAGTCTAATGTTAAATGCAGACTGTGCGCACCAGCCTTGAGAGAGGTGGGTGGAGAACGAGCGTAGATTGACGGATTTTCAACGCTCTCAAAACACCTTGGCGACATGTCCGTGCAACACGCGTTTCTAATCTGCTGGACATAGAGCAAACAATATTGGGGCAGTTTTTATCTAAGGCACAGGTTCTGTGGTTGTCGCTAACGCAGGAAAGCTCGTGACAATTATTGGTTCGATGCAGCTTGATGGTTATCCGTCCAGCATTTGCGAATACTGACAACGAACTATCAAGACAGAAGAACTGGATAAATCGGTGCCTAAATTTTGGTGTACCCAATTTCAATTTAGACGAATGTTATTTGGTTTCCCTATTCACATTACGTCGTTTGATGCTTCGTCCAAAGAAGGGACCCTAGAATGTCGTCGGGTATGCAACCGATATCGTTGTGTACAGAGCCAGAGCACGTAGTTCACTGGAGGCTGTACTGAATCTGGCCTTCATGCTGGCCTTCCGATCAAGCAAGCCAAGACACAATCCCTGGGAGTTCCGTATCACTACTGGGATAAAAACTGGGCCTCGGTTATCAAATATTCCGGTCGTGTTCTTATTAAGGCTGAACACACGACCATTGATAAGTTATGCTTGGCGAACGTCTAGACCTTGGATAGTGGAGGC
>NW_008753099.1:2007-5395 GCF_000715545.1 Opisthorchis viverrini | reverse complement strand
GTAAATTCGCGCTCTAACCAGTTGAGCCAGCTAGTATCCGTCTGGCAAAAGCATTAAGTTTTCCATAAGCATGACGTCAAATCCAACTGATAGGCTTCCAATTTGCGAAGGAAAATGTGGCGGTCGTGGGCGTCGTCGTTCCGAGGTTCAGCAACATCTTTATGTCAACCTTCATGGTAATGAAAACCACACGGCGCTGAGATTTCACTACTGAACGTGACCTTCGTCGTTTGCCATCGCAGAGTTTGTTTGGAGCGCCACCAGACTTCGTGGCAACAAACTGTTTCGCTTTTTGATTTGTCCACCAATTCGTTGGGTATTTACGGGACGGGTGTAGGAAGTATCACTAATTTGCACAATTTTCAGGAAGCTTTGGGGATAAAGTGAAATAAAAATACCACAAGATCACTTAGGAATGACCACATCAAGCACGATTGGCGATGTGATGTGTCGCTGATATGTATGCACTACCATGTGGTAGTTTCGTGTGCGCGTAAAACAGCTCCTTGTCCGAGAAAGGCCTCAACATACTTGTCAGCCACTGATCTGTCATGAGTTTTCGAATGAAGAAAAAAAGGTATTCGAGAAATACACTCATTTGCAAATCAATTCGGTTTTCACGTGTTTAGTTAGCACAATATTCGAGATATCGCAGTTGTAGAATATCACAAACGAGAGATTCAGTTGAGTCTCTCGTGAGAACCGAATTGATTTGTAAATGAGTGTATTTTTCGAAAACAGTGCAATTTGGGTTCAAGTAGATCACATGGTTGACGGAAACTCGGGGACCGCGCGTCTACCTGATGAGCCCCAAGAAGGGCGAAACCGGTCATGGGCTGTCGACCTATTTTCAGCAAACTTGTGAGTAGTTTCCTTTAAGAAAGCAGGTACTTTAGCGGTTGACACTCATACTGCTGATCTCATCAGCTGATTGAGAGAATTTGTAGTTGACGGCCTAACGAACAGGAACTGGTAATTTGTAGGACAAAGATCGCAACCAAACATTTCATCGGTCTTAGAGATTGGGTGATGGAAACGCACTAGTTACTGATGAAGTTACTAACGAAGTTCAAAACGCGCATATTTTGAGTTTAGTGAACATCAACCATGATTTTTCAGTTTAATTTGCAGTTAGGGAATGCGGAGTTCACACTTGAAGTTGAAAGTACATCCAACTCCAGAATAGATACATCCCTATCACATTTTACGTCACACCTATGGTTACGGGATAAAGATTGTAAACAACCAGCCAAGGGGCAACTTAGTTTTTCGTTGGGTGACAAGAACTAACAAAGTTATGAGAGATTCAGTTTGAAACGAGCGTTGAGTTTGCATAACAAGAAAAAGTTCGTTGTTCTGACAAACATAGCATTATACTCCCTTTACAAAACGGCTGCGGGAAGCGCAAAACTATTTCAGGAGCATGCCACCACACTAATTGTGTCTGGAACAAAATGTACAAACCTGTACGGTCCATGGAAACACTGGTACGTATAATTACCTGGTAGTGCTCATCTGGTGATAAATGAAGGATATAGTTGTTGTAGAAAACTGTCTGACTGTATCGGGGCAGACTTGAGCATTTGAATAACCGCAATCTGAATAGGATTTATCGGCTAAAAGTGGTTAAACCACGGGACGACTGAGCGCAGTGGGTGGCTTGAGAGGAAGCCGAATGTAATGCTGTACAAAAATTGAAGGAAAATTGTAAGAAATAAGATTGGCGGGTGAACGTGCGCAGGCTTGCTGCGGAACACCAGTGGGCCTAGCCATGACAGCATATCAGTGGACGATGGAGCCTTCTACCTGGTTACCATTGATAAACGGTAGTCATCCATCAATTTGTCTAAGTTTTAGCTCAACAACTCACCACTCATCATCAGGCGTGACGCATCATGCCGGCTGACGGCTGGCAACAAACCTGTGCACGTTCGCCTGCCGAGCTTATTGCTTTGGGTTTGCCTTGTGGCTAACGGCCTGCGTATAGAATCATACTCGGTCCTCCCCTAAACCATCCGTGACTTCTTACTTTGAGCAGGCGCCTAGTATTATAACCTCTGAGGAACAACAAATCTTGTTCCTACGGTAACAACTTACCGACCAGTTCACGAAACTATACATTTAATATTTTTCGAGGAACCGAAGAGTGTTCGCGGTTAACTACCAGAAGGAACAAATGCCTGGTTTCAGTTTGATACAAATTGACATGAAAAAACTCACCGCGACAACTTCCTTAAGTGTACGGCCAAACTGCTGAATCGCCTGCAACAAGTGTGTGATATCTTGCAGAGCTTTAAAAGCGTTAATCAGTTCCATTATTTTATCGTTTAAACCGGTTGCTTCGCGGAGAACCTGGCGCATGCTGTTTATGGTGGTTTTGATGCTTTTTGTACTCTCAGGTCCAGGGACATTTTTGATAAATTTCTCCAGCTCATCCAACAAAGCACTCACGCCTTTTAGGTATCCCAGTACCTTTTCCAACTCCTTGATCGCCGGCTGGAAGTTAACAAAAGGGTTGCGCCTAATTATAAGGATAAAATCCAAATATCATTCATTGACGAGTTACTACTATTTGTTGGTAATGCAAAAATCCGCAAAAAAAATTGTTGGGTGAGAGGCCGAAACTGACCTTAGTAGGTCACAGCTATTCTTACCAATAGTTCAGTGTTTCTAAAGCTCCTATCATGTCGGTGACCAGTAACCGATTGTGTGATAGCTTCACAGTTTCTTATACCTGTCACCAAATTGACAAAACACTGCCAAACTAACGACCGAAAATTAACAAGGGAGTTTCACTCAGATATGTATACTTCTTAGAGCACCAAGTTGTTCCTTTAGAACCAATGATACTCCACTTGTAGAAGGCTCCAAAATATTTCTTAAAATACAGCACAGCATTGTGCTATTACTGGAACAGGCTGATTTGATCAAGCATGTCCAGCTACGCAACACCCCCATTATATTATCGGGGTGGATAGGATACTTTATTGGAAGCTTTAGGAGCTTTAGGATTTATATATATATATATATATGCATATGCATATGCATACAAACTC
This sequence comes from Opisthorchis viverrini, assembly GCF_000715545.1. Taxonomy (NCBI): domain Eukaryota; kingdom Metazoa; phylum Platyhelminthes; class Trematoda; order Opisthorchiida; family Opisthorchiidae; genus Opisthorchis; species Opisthorchis viverrini. The sequence goes on along the minus strand of NW_008753099.1, from coordinate 2,339 downwards.
ACCAACAGATCAGTACGGCTTCAGTACGGCTAATTTACTAACGGACGGACCAGGCTATAAATGCCAACGGAGCAATCACAGTTGAAAACAGAACCGTTCACTTGAAGGCATCCAAAAGACCAAGCAGACAAAAGGAAGTGTGACCACAACACAACTCAGTTTCTGAGCTAGCCCAGCAATCATTTGAGATTCATCAGATAACCTGTGGAAGCTACACGAGCACCGGTAGAAGAGAAGGAATCGGCCCACCAAACCCCGCACTGACAATGTTACCTCGATTGGTGATGAAATGGCCAACAGCCTAACCCCCGGCTTCCAACGAAGCGACGATG
>NW_008753099.1:0-909 GCF_000715545.1 Opisthorchis viverrini | reverse complement strand
AGATGTGTTCGCCGAGCTTGGCAATTGATTTGCAAATCAATTGCCAAGCTCGGCGAACAGATCAACAGCCACCTGATCAATTACCAACCAATACACCCGAGCTACCAGTATTCCAACACATTACCAACGTAAGTTTATCTCTGTGTATCACTGGCTACTGACTACACATCTCATATAAGTCTGGATATATCTGGGGTTATGGGATAGTTTCACAGTGCAATCAGCATTTATACCTTAAATGTGAATATGCGAGTGAAGTACCTATCCTCCGCTGTTGCCAAGGATTAGATCCAGCAAACATTTTAGCGAAATCGCGAAGTTATATTATCGCCGGCTTTCAACAGAGATACCGAAAAGTAGTTGAGCTTGTTTTATAATGTGATATTATTAAAATGCGACAATATACGTATATTTTGGACGAATTGCAATGGGTGGCCGTCGTTGCCGGTGGAAGAAGTACGTGTAGTGACTACATGTAGTTCGGTCGTAGGATTACTAGTTTCTGGAACGAGCACAAAGGCTAGATTTAGACCTTTGAGTGTTAAGAATACGATGGTGACAGAAACATCTTTGAATAACTTTGAACAAAATCGAGTTGCAGTTAACTACGGCACCGCATGAAGCATTGCTTATGTGTCAGTCTGCTCGAAACATCAACTACTGTGCTCATCTGCTAGTTCGTTTGTATCCAGATCTGCATTGACCTGATTTAATATTTTGACCGTCCAGGAGATTTAGGCCGACAGTTCTTTATGCGACATCTCTTTGTCCACTTTCTGGAAGTCCAGATTGATTGTTGGCTGGAAACAGCTGGCCACCTGTATGTGTGCATTAGTGGTTTGGACCACGCAGCCAACATAAGCGTTCACTGTGGGTTTCAAATTTTTACTAAGTATACAATTATGGGTG
>NW_008753098.1:4726-5406 GCF_000715545.1 Opisthorchis viverrini | reverse complement strand
TGTAAGGGCTGGCGGGGATGGACTTCTAAGCTAACTGGTTACTCAAGTGTTTATTACATGAATTGGATGGTACTAGGAGAGAAAGTGTGTGCTTGAGAAATAGTCACCAGTCAACGAAGAACTGTTATCAGCTCTAATCTGTGGGTGATGCATAGCGATGAAGACTTTCGTGTCTACCACTGGGAGTGGTGAGTGGATGTATTCTCTGTTTGGATGACGTAATAGCTTTGGTGCGGTGTAACCTCTATTCTGACGAAAGCAGATACAACTGTGCTCGCCGATGTAGGCCATGGGCATTGCAGAGTATCTTCGGGCTATCCCAAGTGATCTTTTTATTTTCTTCCTTTTTTGCAGATGAGAGGCCAGTTTTTTTCCATCTGTGGTTTAGGGCATTGCCAGTTGCATAACTCCACCGAGGCGAGCCCAACACCAGCAGCAACAAACAGAAGTCAGCAGTACTTTTTTGATTTCCTGAATTTAAAGGCCAGACTCAGAACCGCCGGCGATGGGCGATGCACCCGCGCTACTGGAAAGGTGGAGGGTATACGAACGCATCATGGTGCAACGTAACAATGCTACCCTCCCTGTAGGGCTTACCCGTCCACCACACGAGGTTTTTCTCCCTCGTACGTGCTACCAGATCTGCAAGGTGGAAAACCATCCAAGCAGTCATAAGTGCG
>NW_008753098.1:0-1067 GCF_000715545.1 Opisthorchis viverrini | reverse complement strand
CTGCCATGCCACCCGAAGGAAGCACGAGGGCTGGGATACTGCCAGGTTGCCCAAGCCTAGACAGGGGAAGTCGAGTGGCGGGGGTCGGATTCGAACCACGGACCTTCCGGTCAGTAAATTCGCGCTCTAACCACTTGGGCCATCTCGCCCCAAGCAGCCAAGCCCCTGGCAGCCAAGCACCGCTGCTACTCGTTCAAACTTGTTTCAGTGCCCCAATCGTTTTCCTGTCTAGGTTATGGCGACCTGGCAGTATCCGAGCCCCCTTGCAAGCAGGATTCCTTCAGCAAAATAAAAGTTTCTTGCCACATCGACCGTCGCTTGGTGTCACCATGCGGGTCGCCTTACTAACTGCGTGCAGCAGGACGGGCAAGTGGAAAAGGGCTCCACTGAAGCTTTTTGCGTAGATTCCACTATCCTCTTTGGCCTCATTAGTAACACTCCTTTTGGACCCATCAATTAGGAGAGACCACACAGTTCATTTTGTACCGGTCACCGGTACTGATGGTCTCAGTTATGGTGAAACCAAACCAACTGGTCTACGGTCGATCTGTCTGTCTGCTGTTAGTATTCTCACCTCGAAACCAGTGGGAATGTGAGTTGACCTAGGTCTCAGACATGGATGTTGCATGCATATTACAATCAAGATTTCAAGCTTCGAACACAGTCATTGAGTTTGTTTTCCCATGAGTGCCCATTGGCATCTGTGGTCTGAGGCCTCAGACATGGATGTGTACTGCATATTACAATCAAGATTTCAAGCTTCGAACACAGTCATTGAGTTTGTTTTCCCATGAGTGCCCATTGGCATCTGTGGTGATTCTGAGGCCTCCAACACAATATATGTAGGTGTCAGCGTAGTGCCCTCTCCCCGGGCTGAGTGATCTTTACCCGCTGGATACCCTTCGATAGACGCCCCTGGGTAACTCTTCCGTACTTCATTTTCAATAATCCGATGATCTCACCAGACCCGATCACTGCTTCGGAGACACCAGCGATCAAACAACAACATCTTTCTTGTGTCCTCTTCGAGTAGAGGCTGCGTCCCTGATCCATAAAGTAGCGTTGAT
>NW_008753097.1:4057-5408 GCF_000715545.1 Opisthorchis viverrini | reverse complement strand
CATAGCTCCCTTCCCAATCCCCCCACTGAACCGTCCACTGACAGTGCTGTGTTTACGCACTAATATATCAGCTTCGGCTTCCAATGCGCAGCTACCTATCCCACCTCTCCAGCAGCTACAACCACTGTACGACAAGTATGCCATTCTTGCAGCTGACAATGATGATGACGATAACTGCAGCCACAGAAAACATCTAACACCATTAACTACAGTGGCTTAGCCATGTGTTACGCATGCCGAAACACCGTCTACAGAGACGAGAGTTATTGTCTGTGCCTCCTTCACTATGGCGTGCCGAAACACCGTCTACCGAGACGAGAGTCATTGTCTGTGCCTCCTTCACTATGGCGCAAACCGCGAGGTGGACAACGTATGACTTGGCAGAGGGGTATGAAAGAGATTACGAAGTTTGAGTGCTGTGGGTGCAGTACACCTTCCAGAATGAAGTCTCTGTGAACCTTACTGCGCTTGGCCGGAGACAATGCAAGAAATGAAGGCCGACTGATGTGAGTGGCGTTCGGGTTGTCAGTTTCTTTCCAGATTATGTGACTAAGCCACTGGAGGTGTAGGCACCTCAGAATGCTCACGATAGGTCCCCTCCCTCGCCCACTCTTTTCTCTTCTATTCAAACTGAGGCCTTAAAAGAAGCTAAAAAGTGCTTTTTGAGGACCATCAGAGGGAATCAAGTGCAGGAATCTTCCGATGTTTTCAGTATTTTTCACCTTCCGTTTCTTCGACCTTTGGAATACATTAAGGTCAGCACAGACACTCAGTTTCACCTGCCATCGGATGATGCGCCGAGTTGAGTTGTGGCCGTGACCAGGAGGAATCTGTTGCTGAGGCCCACCAAGGCCCCGGTCTTATCAGACATCCAATGCTTGGATGAAGTTGGCTGGGTTGCACCGTAGGACGTTTCAACCTTGGGTAGCGCCTTGAGTAATCGTCTCCAGTGATCGTTAACCCCCGACAATCAATAGGTATTGGATGACACGGTTCTGACAGGCTTGTTATACTTCTCCGTCCGAAAGCTTCTGAATGGCTAAGCAAGGTGTGCGCGTATTGAGTACACCTGAAAAGCGCATTAAATATCAGCAACTGACAAGGGCATAATCCGAGTCCATGCAGATATTCCAGAAGAAAAGGCAGCCAATGATCGACCGGCGCCACTGGTAACTTATGGCGATGTGGTTCATCTCACTTTATTCTTCCCACTCAACAGCGTAGTGTTGATGTCTCCTCAAACTGTCCAGGTCCTTTGCTAAGCTCGGCCAACAGAATAAAAGCCACCTGACCGGCCATCAATAAATGCGCCCGAGGTACCCATATTCCAACAGATAATTTCAGGTTGCTT
>NW_008753097.1:0-2413 GCF_000715545.1 Opisthorchis viverrini | reverse complement strand
AGAAATGAAGGCCGACTGATGTGAGTGGCGTTCGGGTTGTCAGTTTCTTTCCAGATTATGTGACTAAGCCACTGAAGGTGTAGGCACCTCAGAATGCTCACGATAGGTCCCCTCCCTCGCCCACTCTTTTCTCTTCTATTCAAACTGAGGCCTTAAAAGAAGCTAAAAAGTGCTTTTTGAGGACCATCAGAGGGAATCAAGTGGAGGAATCTTCCGATGTTTTCAGTATTTCTCACCTTCCGTTTCTTCGACCTTTGGAATACATTGAGGTCAGCACAGACACTCAGTTTCACCTGCCATCGGATGATGCGCCGAGTTGAGTTGTGGCCGTGACCAGGAGGAATCTGTTGCTGAGGCCCACCAAGGCCCCGGTCTTATCAGACATCTAATGCTTGGATGAAGTTGGCTGGGTTGCACCGTAGGACGTTTCAACTCTGGGTAGCGCCTTGAGTAATCGTCTCCAGTGCGATAGATACTGGACCAATCAATAGGTATTGGATGACACGGTTCTGACAGGCTTGTTATACTTCTCCGTCCGAAAGCTTCTGAATAAGCAAGGTGAGTAATCGTCTCCAGTGATCGTTAACCCCCGACAATCAATAGGTATTGGATGACACGGTTCTGACAGGCTTGTTATACTTCTCCGTCCGAAAGCTTCTGAATGGCTAAGCAAGGTGTGCGCGTATTGAGTACACCTGAAAAGCGCATTAAATATCAGCAACTGACAAGGGCATGATCCGAGTCCATGCAGATATTCCAGAAGAAAAGGCAGCCAATGATCGACCGGCGCCACTGGTAACTTATGGCGATGTGGTTCATCTCACTTTATTCTTCCCACTCAACAGCGTAGTGTTGATGTCTCCTCAAACTGTCCAGGTCCTTTGCTAAGCTCGGCGAACAGAATAAAAGCCACCTGACCGGCCATCAATAAATGCGCCCGAGGTACCCATATTCCAACAGATAATTTCAGGTTGCTTACAATTTTACAGAGCTAGGTCCCAGAAGGAATACGGTCTGTGGATACATGTCTCGATATACTTCGACCTTAAAGGTATCGGAGTCCAGGAGTGACTCTTCCAGGATCACTGCGATGGCGACGATAAAATGAGACAAGATGGTCTTGTTTGTCGCGAATTACATATGGTGGACCCAGACGATAACCATCAGACTAATACCTCGGTGGTTTCCGCACAGTATGCAGAAGAATGATGAGAGAGAACAGTCTTGCTAAACATCAAGTGAAATGATGAACTCTGACGACAGCTTATTGTAGATCCCTACATGACCGCAAGATTTGAAGTACAGTGTCTTTAGAAGATGACTTAAATGCGATACTTCCTCATCAGACACTGCAATTGATTCTGGCGACTGACGTCACAAGTATCGATTAGATCAAGAAAGAAGTTCGATGTTGATTGCCAGAAGCTACAGAAGCTCTCTAACATATTTCGGAGTGAAGACAAGGTCAGTCCACCATTATCCAGGACGAAACTCAACTAGATTCCCTCTTAGTGGTAGATCGCAGTACACAGGGTAATGTCAAACAGCATCTCGGACACCACGGCTTCTGTGTCACAGATAGTTCGGTCATAAAATTGGAGGAATGGTGTGTAGTGTTCAGTGTCCGAATCGCTTGGTTTCAAATAAAATGAGTCTCACATTGAGTCTACCAAAAAACCTGAGCAGATCTCTCCTTGACTTATTGTTCAAAGCCGCAACTTCAGCAACTTACTGTGCTCCAGAAAGTGTGATAATCCTTGAGCCTCGGATGGGTCAGAGAAACTTCCCACTTGGATACACAATGCAGCAGCAGACTGAATGAACAAGACGCAAAATAATAAGTTCAGAATGATGTAGAGCCGGATTATGTGAAAAGAAGAAAGGACAGTGGCAAATACAGTGTGGTAGAGTCTAGCCGGGATTACACACTTCTTAGAAATAGCTATGAATTATGTATGGAGCATTCACATGGTAAACCAGCTACTGTGTACTTGTAACTAGTCCATTTTGAGCACGAGTGTATTTATCTGAAAGGTTCTGAATACGCATATGAAATGGCCAGATACGGATTGTGAACATACCAAAAAGAATACAAGGTTAGTTTCCCCGGAGTCCACTTAACGAATCCCCGCAATGATTCAGCTCCTCTGGATTCCGTCATATTTTCGCCATGTATTGATCCTACCCAGTATTCCAAGATAATGATCAGTTTGGATGTCATTGGTGCTACTAATTACGTAGGACGAACACCCGGGAAAAACTCCGTTCTTGATTGTAGGCAAAGTGATATCGGAGGCGCTCTTACCGTTAGTTCACTCAAGATTAGGATTGCAGTTACAGAAACTTCGACACAAGTATATGCATAGACAAATACACTCTTTGCAAATCCCCAATCCCCGACCTAAAGCTGCCA
>NW_008753096.1:0-5413 GCF_000715545.1 Opisthorchis viverrini | reverse complement strand
TCCAGCAAACGACAGACGCAGCTGAATTTCACGTCTGGGCAGGTGAACCGTGATGACCAATGCTATTGGTCTCCCCAACCTCTCTGACGACTATCCAGTAATCTCTAGTTATCTGGAGCGAGTCTGTCGGAACTTTCTTATCAGGAAGCTTGAGACCTACTGGACAATCATGATCAGCGGATCTGTTGGACTTCCAATCACGTTACTCTCGTTCGCGTTGGGCATTGGGGATGGGGGGAAAACAATCACACCATCCAAGGGTTAACGTGGTGGCTTGTTGAGATGTAATAAATCAGACGCGTCCATCAAGCACCGGCGACACGCTCGCTTTGTAGGTCAGACGGCCGGGGTTCAAGTCCCGGTACAAGCAAACATAGGCACAGCTCACGAAGTCTGATGAAAGAAACGATTTCCCTGTCCAATGTAAAAATATGGGTAATGAATAAGTGAATCTTCAATTGGCATTTAAGAGTGCTATTTGCTGAAGGTGATGATGAAGGTGATGATCCTGAAAACTTATTGCTTTTCGAGATGGGGGTTGTCCTGGGATTAACAAATATCCTCCAAAATAACTTTAATTTGGCACCTATTCACAGATGAACACTATCACGTAAGTGCCAGAAGAACTACACTACCCGTTCCATTTTGAGAAGGGCTAATTGAATGGACGTATCGAGAGCTGATCAACGGACGGTTAGGTTCAAAGTTCGCATTCATAACCAAAGCAGAAGTGATCATATTTGAGCACGGCGTGCATGCGTTAATCGAAATATCTGGAAACATCACAAACCTGAAAACATCACAAACGAGAGATTCAGCTGGGTTTCAGGTGAGTCTCTTGCAAAACCAAATTACTTTGCAAATGAGTGTATTTCGCAAATTGTTATTCGTTTAATCAGTAAGTAGGTCGGAATTTCTGGTTTACTTGACCCTTGTCTGATCAGAAGACGGTTCCTAACGACTAGTCAGAAGACTGGTTCCTAACGATAAGTACCAACCCATGAGCTTGGAGTCCTCAATGGATACTGCAGACCACAAATGAACATTATCGATCCAAACTAGAAGTTCATCAAGCGAGCTGAATTCATTGCTTTTGACGCAGCAGGCGTGAAACAACCATTAGAATGCTGATGGAATCGGTCAGTGAAAAACCTGCGGATAGGGTTCGAGACAATACTGCCTTTCGATTCGAACCATTCCTGACGGAGCTATTGTGAAATCTTGACCCGCTTTCCAAGGAGCATTTAAAATTCATCGATTTTTGTTTGGATCTCGGGTAAATCCGTTTGAAGGCCAAGCTCCATGGAATGTGTTGTCCAATGTCACAATCAATGACCCCTAGCTCTGTCGTCAAGACGTCTTTAGCAAATAGAGTTGCTTACAGGAAAACAGCATCCGTAGAAAGGACGCCCTTAGAAGGTCCGTTTCCGGCTGACATCTTGTGGCCTGTACTGGGATATAAAAAGTTGGACCATGATCCACGTTTTATGAAGCATATTCCGGTCAAAATCTTTACACAACAGACTAAAAAAGCACTGATCCATTTGCACAAACCAAGCGTTTCTTCCTATAAACTCGCCGTAGTTTCTGTCAAACTGGCTCAAGCTAGTCCACGTATTATCCAGCATGTTGGTGCCCAAATATTCTTACTGTACTCAAGATCATTCTCATAGGAATAGCATTTTGGTACACCATAGCTCATTATTTGCAGAATATTTAGTATAAACTCAAGAAACTTTTCCCCGTTTGCTCTCTACTGGTTTTTAAGAAGCTCGACCCAAGCAAAGGTCATATTGTGTTCATATTTTGCGAATGGGATTGATTTAATTGCTCGTGTTTGGCACACAATACCAGTTTATATCCAACTTTATCGGCGTACCAAAAATTATAAAAGCTGGTAAATTCGAATAATGGAATACTGATCCTTCAGAGACTTGGTCTGCTGGATAAGGTTGGATTTAGCAGGAAAAACAATAGTTCAAGATGGTCCTGGGCTAGCCACAGATAGGTTGTGAACATTAACATTTTTGGTGAAAATTCAGGTTGTCTTTTAGTTCAACTTTGCCGTTATTATCGGTTGAATGGTCAACAAATTTAGTTTTTCTGTTCCGACTGCTCCCCTAACTCAAATGACATTTTCCTGATGTCATAATCATGGCATACGAGATCCCGCATATTAGTTTTCACTTATTCGCATCTCAGAGGTCTGCGGAGTATGAGGCGAGTGGCGTTAGTGAGACAATCGATCCTACGATCAACACGTGACCACAACATGACCCAATTCTGGACATCATTTGGGACGGTTTTGCTGACCATTTTGCCATGCGCATCGGAGGGTGATTAGGGTTAACGGCACATTGCGCCAAATGGATAACGAAAAAAAGCTTATGCTTCCGAAAAGTGGAAAACAACCTGTACAAACTTGTGCATTTAGGGTAGCGGAAGAACGACGCGAGCGGATTATTGGCCTTATCTGCTTCTATAATCTTGTTTCGGTCTTCATTACTCAATTGTAAACGATAGTTTGTTCTAATGAAGCGTGCTACATCCACTCGTGTCTATAAATAATACAGTAGAACCTGCTAGCTATTCGATAGCTGAATTGTACACTAATAAGAAAATTGTTCATATCTCATACCCTTTCGGTGCATATCTGTCGTACAACTCCAACGAATCACGAGAACTGAGTTAACGCAGAGGGACAAGCCTAAACCAAAACAGCCTAAAAGTGAAGGTAAATTGTTTAGAAAAATGGACATTACAAGTTAACGTTTTTGGGTTTTCTGTTATATTTGCTGATTCGCCAATCTGTGGTATCTGCTGCTGACCCTCTCAAGTGTCCAGTGCCTGAAAAAAGACTCACAGAAAGGAACACAACAGCTATATTTCGAACAAGCGAGTGCGAGATTGTGAGTGCCTCTACGAAATACCTGAACGCTGATCACATTCGGTCGTGCTTCCGTGGCGTACATGAATTGAATGATTGACTGGCCTGGATGCTTGCCGGCTTTCCTGTTGAGATTTTGGTGCACCAGAAGATTTCGGACGTTTTGTGGTTACTTTTAGAAATCTGGCCTTCCTGATATTTTCACACAACAAGGCACTACAAAAGACTTGTGAAAAGAGGCCAACCGATAGGAGAATCCATAGCAAGGATTCTCCTGAGAGTTTATTACCTTTGAACAAGCTAAAGTAATTCTACAAACAGCCTAAAACTTGTTCTCCTGAGGATTTTTTGGTATACTAACGAAGGGCGTGAATATGAACAGTAATATTATACATAAAAACATGCATGTTCTAGGGGTCACTTGCTATCTCTGGGAGACAGGACAATTTAGGTAGAGCTTTTAAACATTCCAGAGCCCACATAACCAATTAACTAAATTAAGTAAACGGCCTTGTCTACGAAAATAGCAAGGTATTTCTCTTAGCATGGCTTGATAGTGTCCTCTAAACACAAACCGTATAGGCATTTTCAACTATACTTGGACTGGTGTACAGAATTGGGGCATGTGGACAGTTTTGGTCCAGATCCTAGCCTGATGGACCGCAAGTCTACCAAAAACTTCATACAGCTTACGAATTCCATTTAGGCTTAAAGCTTCGCCAAAAAGATCTCCTCAACAACCAAATCAGGTCACAGAACTCGATGGACAAATCGACGGCTACCTGACCAGCAACCCATATTCATTGACTAAAGCCTTTTCTGTGTGCAGCTCACTCTCAAGAGGACTCGCTGACAGCATAGTTGTTCTCTGATGGCAGTAATTTTGTTACAGTTATTTCACATCCTTGGAGAGGCGACATTACCAGATCGACTTTTCATGTAATTAGGTCCCTAAATACCGTGAAGTTGCTTAGCTCAGCCTGTGCAGTCCGTGCCCGGTCTGTGAATGATATACATAGAATTTTCATATGCTACTGCACAATGTCTGAGTAGTTAAGATTTCAAGCAATGTTTTGTGACAGGGGTCAAATCAATTACCGCAAGGCTCAGCAACAGGGGAAACTCTGAGTTAATTGGAGCCTAGACGATTTTCATATATGGAATGAGTAACGCAGTCATTTGGATAACAACTATAAGCCATTGAGGAAAATACCTCCTCCAGTCAGGAGGCTGTTGGCTGAATTTTGACATTATGGATTGATCATGTGCTTTCCATACTTATCAGGTCTTCTGTGCGTACTAGCGGATAGCGAGATGGAACGAGCCAAGTGTAGGCGATAAGTCCGACTGCACGAGTACACCAAGAAAACAAAATTTGCATAAGAACTCATACTCAGTCAGTGGGTTAGCTAAGTAGGTACTCAGATCGTTTCTGCAAATAGCTAAAATGAAAAGGGACGATCAGTCCGGAATGGCAAAGGGGTCGAGTTTATGAGAAAGAAAAGTACCCGTAAATCACATGATCACCCAATAACCTGAGGAACAAGATGAAAAGCACCACGAAAACGTGGTAAGGGTTTACAACTGTCCCCCCTGACACTGTACCAGTTTTGGGTGCCACGAAATTTCAGGGACAAATTTAGTGGATTTTCTCGTCCATTTTTTTTAAGACAATTCGATATGAATTTGTGTGGAGGCGCTTTTAGGCCTAAGTAAAACTCACTAAAATTTTGGTCCTTCTCATTGCGCACGATATTGTTTGAGAGAACCCAAATTACGTATAGAACACTTTTCTTGAGTACTTTTACTGCCTTTTACGCATTCAGCGTGTGCTCAGGTCTCTGTGCGGTTGTCTGACGAATATACCATCTTGTGTGCTGATGATTCTTTGACCTTCCCCTTTTTTGCTTAGCTTAGCTCTCAAGCTTAGATCTGCCCTAAACAAAACTGTGATGGGTGAGGCAGTGCCCGTTTTCAAAAAAGGGGTCCGTAGTGAGTGTGGTAACCGTAGGGGGTTAGCTTGACCCCGGTCGTAACGAAACCATTGGAGCTACTGATGCTTCGTCGCCTTACGGTGGCTCATGAAACACTGACTCGAGAGCAGTTAGTGAGGTTCCGGCCTGGTGGGGCTTGCGTTGACCAAATCTTCACACTTCGTCAGGTGTTAGAACAACGCCACGCGTAAAAGCGACCCACAATTCTAGTATTCCTCAACTTCCAAGGTGCATTCGAATCGTTTGACTGGTCTCTTCTTCTCCAGACGCTTGCCCACCAAGGAATGCCACAGAAGTTTGTAAACATAATGCGTTCTTTGTATTATCAGATCTCCGGACGTGTGAGCGTATTAGGCGAGCTCTCCAAAGGTTCCGTACACAAAGTGGTGTCCATCAGGGATGCCCACTGTCTCCATTCCTGTTTAACTTCGTGATCGATGAAACCATGCGACGAACACTGGAAAATCTCCAAAACCCCGGTATTCAAATAGCCAGTGACGAATACCTTGTCGATCTGGAATATACAGACGAC
>NW_008753095.1:0-5427 GCF_000715545.1 Opisthorchis viverrini | reverse complement strand
ACTACGAAAGCTTTTCTGTTGTTAATACTGTTCGTCTTCCAGTTTTGGGTACCCGCTTGGGTGGAGACACTGCAAGAAATATCGGCTAATCAATGTCGCGGGCGTTCGTACAGTCAGTTTACTCCCAGGTTGCCTGTTTGAGCGCTTGAAGGTTTCCGCAACTCAGGATGCCTCGTCTGCACCAAGTCCCTCTATGATACACTCTATTCTCCTCTTTTCACTTTAACGCTTTAAATGTATGTAACCAAGCGTTGAGGTTGTACTTTAGCGTCATACTTTAACGTCAACATTGATGTGGATTCTCTGATGACAATGATCATGATGCGAGCTAAAATAGATTGGTTGAAACTAAAATCTATTTGATACTAACTAGTTCTCGCCATTTGATGTCAGCTAACACAATCCGGGTTGCAATGTCAATGAGTTATCAGACAAGTTATGATAGACCCAGACATTTTTTGGGCTATTCTAGCAATCGACTGAATACCAAGATAAAATAACGTCTGATGATCAACGCTCACCTGTAAGAGGGCGGAAATCCATAGGCTGACACGGGGCAGGTGGAGGAGGCTGTGCGTGCATTTGCCCCAGTATTGCATCTAAACTCTGATAGTTTGCGTAATCCTCGGCTGATCCACTAGCCTGGATTTTCATTTGACCTTGGGCAAACGCTTGGCCAGGCATAGATGAAGATGTCTGACCTGCCTGTGTGGGTGCACGGGTGAACAGAGATGTATTTTGACAGGTGGCACCAGTATGTTTTGCCCCACCGGGCAACCCTTCTCGGTACTGAACAAACTGATTCACCAATTCGGACAAAACTGAGGCCCCTGGGGCTTGCATTTCTTCATCGCCCGAGGAATAGCACGAACGTGTTGGTATACGCCGCACTGGTTGTTGGGCAGTTTGGGCAGCCCTATTCGTCGGTGAAACAACTCCGATTGTTGACCTTGGAGTGCACTGCATTGTGGCGATGGCTACAGCCGCAGCCGCTGCTGCAGCCGCGGCAGCTGCCTGCTGTTGCTGCCGCTGTTGCTGCAATAATCGCTGCTGCTGCTGTTGTTGCTTCTGCATGCGCAAATTCTGCTGACGGTGTCCATCACTAATCATGGTCATATCACTGTCGGACCACCGTGCACTCACCGGCGGCCGTGATGTGCCTACCCCAGACTGGGGATTGACTCGCTGAAGTAGGCTTTGTAAAACCGATGTTTGGGAGCTTGATGAGGTAGTCGGTTTGGATGCCGAAAGTAAGGCAGAGAGTAGCTGCTGTCTTTCCTGATCAGTTCCAAGAGTGACAGAGGACATATCACTCGTTATACGATCCAGCACAGTACGTCCGGATGCAACCTCAGACGTTGGTTGTACTTGGACGTGTGCAGAGTATGTGGAATCCCGAGGGCGGTTTTCTATACTCGGTTCACTGGGAAGAACTTCAGAATGTTCATCTAACTGGTTTGCCAACAGCGAACGTAACGTTTGTTGCCGACTGAGAACGGGGACGGATGAAGCCATTTGATTTTGTTGCAGGGATGGGAGATAGACATAATCTCGGGCCGAGTAATTTCGAATTAGTGGGGGGCGGGAATATTCTGGGAGAGATGTTCGGCTTCTTGAATCGGTCAAGCGAATCCGTTCATCCAACGTGATATCCGGTAGCAAAGACCGCTCACATACAGCCTTTTCACCTACATCTCTTTGTTCACGGGCAAAGTGTACAACACGACTTTCCATTCCACGAGATCCCGCAATCTCTGGATATACAGATGAACGTTGCGGGCCAATTGAGCCATTGGGATAATCCCTGGGGTTTGAGGACATAGTCTTGATAGAAGCCAAGTCCGAAAATACTTGAATCTGGGCACCAGGCGCTTTCGCCTTACGTCGAATAAATTGGACTGGGTTCGAGTGCACGGACCCGACTGGCTCCGTGTCCGAAGCCAATTGATCAGAACGTAGTAGGGGTTTACTCCGTTGTCGATAGTTTCGTTTGAGACAGGATCTTTTAACGTGGTCAAGACTTGAGTCTGAATGAATGTGTGAGCAGTACGGGGCTGGCTTAGGCCCATAATATCCTTCGCCGTTGTGACCGCAGGATGTCGGGCTCCAAATGTCCGCACATAAATCGTTATGCTTCTGTACGGTATCAGGACAGGATTTGTGTTCGATTGTATACTGAGAGTGTTCACTTGATACACCACTATCGAAGGATTCCTCAGCCATCTGGTGCTCCAACCGGAGCTCAATAATCCACAATTCAAGGAAACGCCCAATGAAGCACGGTGCGTGTGCAGGGATAGGTTTGGTCCAAATCGTTAAGATATTGATCTCAGTAACCGAAACTGAACAGTGAGCAAACAAGGAATGTTGGAGCGGCACCCACTTCTCGATCAATCGATGATGATGATGATGAGGCGGCGGTGAATGCCAACATCCACAATGAAGATTTCGTAGTTTCTCGGTCGAACTCGGCAGACGGCACATTTTTTGGCGATATACTCGTTGTTGTCATGCACAAAATATCCCCCAGAAAAGCTTAAGTCGTCCGAATTCAAACAACATTTAGCCATGTAGTATCACCCAGAAATCCTCGAGAACAAAGAGCAGAGTTCAGCGGTGATGCGATGACACCAATTCGGACATCAGTGTGTGTCTACGTATGCTCACAGTTCGGTCGTTGTAATCCATATCAGACTTTAGTGAAATACATCGAGATCGGGATGACGAGAGCTATTGGCGTATTTGATGAGGCGTGTGAAAAACACTGGACAATCTTAGTCCTTAGGATTAGAGCGATGCAAACTGACACGTGTTCAATTGATCTGTTCCGAGAACGAATTCCTCCTGCGGTCTCAGTGGATGTTTACTCGACCAGCCAGCCAACCAGCCAGCCAGCCAGCCTTCTATGCTATCCTGCTGAGCTGTAGTTTGGCAGATAATCAACACAGTTCTCCTTGGTTGTGTGTGTGTGTGATAGCTACTCATCCACACAGATTGGTAAGAGCAACTAGAGTTTGACCAGCCACCCGGCCGGACGGACAGGCATGAGACCAGCTATTTACATAGCTGTCCTGTGTGACAAACCTGTGAATGTTGGGTAATCGAACCTCGGCAACGCCGCAGTGTGAGCGCAGGACAACAGAGAGAACGCCCACGCACAGATTCCAAGAATTACACCGCATCCCAACAAACTGGCTATCGGGACGCACTGCGTGCTGAGAGGGTTGAGTCCGTAGGTGGACTGGTTTATGTAGACGCACGCATGATAGTTGGATGGACGTGCGCACCGGGCAACAAACAGAACGAGAACCAACCAATACCAAGTGATTGCATTGACTAGGGGTTTACAGAATGGATATAAACCATCGCGATCAAAGTAGACAGCTCAGTGTTTTCCAACATAGTCCGTAGCAGATTAGGTTGAAGTCAGATTCCCATAATTATACATAGATTGTAATCTGAGAAACAAATTCGAATTTAAGGAGAACTCCGTACCGTGAACCAAGCGACTAGCTGATATCTAGCGGATTTATTGATCGAGCAGTCTTAACAACCGTTTCCAGTTCATGAAACCTTTGTTCTTGGTGTTTTCTTGCGAATTTTCCAAAAGATACATGGACAGTGGAGTCAAAATGCACTTGTCCTGCGTGCTACGCGGGAACAACAGTATGTAGCCACATAATATGAAGCAATGTCTGCAAAAATGTTTGACTTCTAACCCAGCGTTAGATTCTTTCATTCCGCCATTGAGCAAAACAATCCCCCCCCCCCACAAACGTTTTCAAGGACAATCAACAAGACCACGTTTAAGTTTTACCTAATGTTTAAATAGTGATTGCTCGCCGAATAAGGTGCGAACATAGTGACTGGAAGATCCGTGGTTTGAACCCAACCTCAGAATCTCCACTGCTCCTATCTAGGTTTGAGCAGCCTGGTTGTATCTCAGCTCTGTGCTTCCTATGATCGATATGTCAGCTAGACACCGAAAGGTGTTACAGCCGCGGAGACGATTTTGAATCACGGTCAGTTTGTTCTAGGTGTTTCATCGGATTTCTAAGTGAGAGAATCATCCATTCCCAGCTTCTCTTGTCTACACCACCATGTTGAATTCAAATTAATTCAAATGGTCACCAAAATATCTGAAGGATTGCTGGAAATTCTAATCTCATGACATATTCGACAAATTCATTTCCGACCGTGAAACTGCAAACATCTAGCAAGTTTATCACTTGGAAAAAAACGAAAAAGGGGTCACGTGACTAATTGGAAAACTATTTAGACAGCTAACATGACACGATTAGCAGGACTGAGCAGGTGCACGTACGGTGCTCTTCGAGAGCAAGGTATAAAGTCTTGTGATATCATGATGGCTTATGTACTTTAATAGCCATCAGTTTAACCATACAGAATGCGATTGGTGAGTATGGGCTCGAATAATACCGAGTAACGCCACATCTAGATTTAATCTATCGTATATTACGATACACTATCATTATACCGGCACCCATTGGAACCTCAGCTAAGGGCTAGCTCACACTGGTTTCCCAGTTTCAAATCTATCAAGATCTGGCAACTGTCCCCGAAACAGACGGTCAGACAGGCAGACAGGTGACCTATTTCAGTGCCCTTTATCTTGACGTCAGATGCTGAAAGCCTGAAGAGACTTTGGAATTTTTCAGTCGGGACTTTGGCTTCTAAGTGAGATGAACTTCTGCGCTAAAAAGCCGTGTACATCTGTTTTTATTTGCTGGGAATAGCCCAAAGTACTCGCCTTATAAACTAATAGGGTGGTACGAAGCCTTTACCCTCTGGCTAGTAGCTGAAGATCGAAACATTCGGCCACGAGCGTTATTGGTGCTTTCGTCTGTCGTAGGTCACACCCACACTACATTCATTCTGGTCTCGGTCAGTAACCGCAGTCATGTGCCGGAAGGTGGTAAGCTGACTAGCCGATCCCACCTGACTTACCGCCAGGTGGAGTTCAGGTTTTATACGTTTGCGAGGTCTCACTGCATCATGAACAAAAGAGAGCTTCTTGAAGTGGTGACTTTGTAGAAGAGATTCCTTAATTTTTAAAGTCCACTGCTTGGACACCTGACTCAAAACGTTTCCAACTAAACGGATTAAGTTGGTTGCGTAAATATAAGACTGGCAAGTCAATATCTTCCATCAAGAATGACTCAATGGCATTATCAGCTCAGTCAGGTAATTGCTTCAAAAACAGTTTTGTGCAAGCTCAAACTGTTCTAACATCCAGTAACCCTGCGCGACGCCATTTGGACCTGCGAATTCCCAGTCTATATTCCGTCGTCAGCTGATCACACCTCACAGGCCATCTAGAATTCTAGGAACACATGTCAGATGGCTTCGATGGCGTTCTGGAAAATCAACCAACTATCCCCCTTCTTTGTTTTATTTAAACCTGTG
>NW_008753094.1:4215-5428 GCF_000715545.1 Opisthorchis viverrini | reverse complement strand
GGTTGTATGGCAGTGAAGCATCGGTGTCAGCACTGACGTTCCTGTCTCTGATGGTGAAGAACCTTAAGTCGGACGACCTCACCCGCATTGTTGGAGGATGAGACTGAAATCCTCAGCCAGCGTGTCTGGTCTGTTTGCCTGCAGTTTGAAAAAGGAGACGCCCGGACAACTGAGGTGATAACCCATTCGTGGTGAGTGCGGTAATCACATGGGAATCAGCTTGACCTCAGTCGTAACGAGACTTTTTGCGTCACTTCATCAATTTGTGATGCCTGTCAGACACCGGGGCGTGTGGGAGTGTACAGAGATATCTCCATCTTCATACAAAGCAGTCTCCGTCAGGAGTGTCTACTTTATTCCTATTTAATTCCATGATCGATGGTATAATGAGGCGAACGCTGGAAGGTTTTCAAAACCCTAGTGTTCATATAGCTGCTAGCGAAAACCTCATCATCATCATCATCGACAGCATGACATCAGTGTTCAACACCTATGCTTCATTGCCGTACAGGCGAAAACCTTGTCAATCTGGAGTATGTAGACGAAATCGCTCTCGTATTCATTGGGCAGAAGATGCAGGTGCATTTGGATTAACTGTCTAGAGTCATCTCATCCTTGGACGTGCGCTTTGCACCCACACGTTGTAACGTCGTACTTCTGGATGTTGAGTCACGCAACTCATAATCCAGTGAATTGCGCTTGAAGATGTGGAGCGTTTATGTTCCTTGGGATTTTTATTAGTTCTGGTTGTAATGTGACATTGAGGTCAGTGCTCGAATCTGCAAAGCTGGGATCTGTTTGCAAATCTCAGACACCTGTGGTGTCAAAGCGGTATGCCCCTGATTTTGAATGGATGCGTTTATCAGGTCTCATTACGGGCCGTTTTGTATGGACGTGAAATTTGACTGGTTCGAGCAGCGGAACTAAGATGTCTTCATCTGTTAGACAACCGTTGTTTCAGAACCATGGCTCGTATGAGTTAGTGTCGGTGATTCCGTAAAGAAACCATTGGGAAGTGTGTTTGGTTGTGCAACTGAGACCTACATCGAAGAATGTGTCCAGAATCAGAAGCTGAGTTGGATAGCTTATGTACTGTGTATCATCATCATCATCATCATCGACAGCATGACATCAATGTTCAACACTGATGCTTCACTGCCGTACAACCATGATTTATTTGAAAGCCTTATTGTAAGGAAAAGAGTAAAGGTGG
>NW_008753094.1:0-736 GCF_000715545.1 Opisthorchis viverrini | reverse complement strand
TTCAGACCGCAGATTCTGAGCCATCTGAAGGGTGAAAACTGATTAGACTTAACCGCCCTGAACCATGTTCAGATGCATTGCTGTGGGGTCGTGTGTGCATGATTCGGGGATATTACATACTTCAATGCTCAAAGAGGGACTAGCATGAGCAAGGGATGTCTGCTGACCTATGTGATAAAGAGTTCGGGCATTGAACACTGCTAAGTCGAGCAGATTCCTTGATTTTAGTGGCGCATTTTTTTGGGTAGATAGCCAGGAGTGGACGCTACAGCTAGGCGTTTGTATCGGCACGTCTAGTAATTAGAGTTGACCAGCCGTTACTCCTGCGCTGCGTGGGGTGATGTTACTTCCTGTTTGCCCAAGCCTGGGAAGGCGGTTTGTTCGAGATGCCCCACCTTGAGCCTTCGACTCAAGGGTCTGACGTATCACATAGTGGGGAAGATTGGTTTTTGCACCGGGGACCTACTTGTGCCTTCTGACCCAAGTCTGACCGACGAGGCAAAATTTTTGAGGTTTTCTTGGGTCTATCTTCATCCCCTCCTCCTTGTGGTGAGATTGTGTTAAACATGATGTGCCTTCTGTCGCACACGGACTAGCGAGGCTCTGGTAGTGGCCCCATCATGGCCTGGTGGATTCTGTTCGGCTAACTGGATCTCCTACGAAATGACATACGGGCCCAATGTTGACACCACGACGTGATGAGCAATACCAGGATTTCACGTGTCATGAGGTGAAC
>NW_008753093.1:0-5430 GCF_000715545.1 Opisthorchis viverrini | reverse complement strand
AGGTGCTTGTCCTTGGTTCTGAGAGGTTTCTTTCGTTCTGGCGGCGTTTCACTGCAAATAAATTGCAAACCTTGCACAATCCTCTGTTTGATGGTGGTATTCTCGCTTCGGAGGATTCCCCGAATAGAGAAATGTTTTCGATACTGCCCGTTTCCGCTTGGCCATGAGGTGCCTGCTGTTGGCTGTGATTTGAAATGCAAAAGGTACTCATGCCTTCTGAACTGAATTCGCAATTCGGTATCTCGGTCGTCTGTACAAGCCCCCATCACTTTTTTATTGTTGTTTATACGTTCAAAGTGTATGAACAGATTGGCATGAAAACCACCTTGTCTAACTCACTGATTAGGAGCAGAATTTAACGTAAAGTGTCCCAACGATCCTTCATTTATTACTCCCTTTATCCATATTTAAACACAATAAAGACGGATGGATTGAGCCGACGAAAAAATGAAGGTTTCGAAATTTAAAAGTTGAACAAAGTTTAATGCGGAACTGTCTGAATAAGGTACGATACAGATTATTGTTAGCTCTCGGTTCTTTCTTCTGAAATTCCAATCTGTTTCTTCCATCATTAATCACCAAGTGCCGAAGTTCGCTTTAATGAGTCTCCTTCATTTGGACTACCGGTTCAGTGGAGCAGCTTGACACTCAACTACTGTTAAGATTTGTTAAATTTACTTCTTTAGGACACAACAAGGCCAGCAAGGATACTGTATTTGTTTTCCGGATGATATATATATATATATATATATATATATATATATATATATATATATATATATATATATATATATATATATCGACTCAACATGAGAGCTTAGTTTCAATTTCGGTTTCACCCAAATCGGTTTCTATTTACCAAGCAAGTTTGGAAAAGCCCAACCAATATCCACTAGCTAATCCCCCAGCAAGCAACGGGGTGCCAAGTAGTAAAACATGTTGGTGTTTTACGACTGCAAGCCGCGAATAACTGCGTATCCGTAAACTTCATAGGTATCCAATTCACAGTTAAGCGTTGGCACTTTCCTAATGCAAGTAATTTCGCAAAATCCATGGTGCTTTACCTAAACAAGCGCACAATGCCGAGTGCACAGTCGCAAGTCCGCCGATTAGAACCTAATGATTATTGAAACTGTTAACCTCGAATGAGTTGCGATTCCGAAGTAACCAGCAATGCGAAACACGTTACCTATGTTAACAAATTGAGAATAACTTTGATGTCAACATCTGCATCAGAGTTAACGAAATGTTCTAGCCGCGGAACAAATATAGCTGACTGCCTGTAGTCAAGTTTGTTGCTGACAATATCACCCGATGCAACACACCCCAAATAAATCGTGTAAGTATATCAGACCACAGCCCTGTTGAAGTATGTCCGAATGTCAAGACCTCAGTGAGGAATTGAAATGTTAGGAACACTGGATGTAATACCGGATGAGGTCTGTTAAGAGGTGTCACGTCTATGGAACTGCACCCTTATGCGAGTATATATATATATATATATATATCGACTCAACATGAGAGCTTAGTTTCAATTTCGGTTTCACCCAAATCGGTTTCTATTTACCAAGCAAGTTTGGAAAAGCCCAACCAATATCCACTAGCTAATCCCCCAGCAAGCAACGGGGTGCCAAGTAGTAAAACATGTTGGTGTTTTACGACTGCAAGCCGCGAATAACTGCGTATCCGTAAACTTCATAGGTATCCAATTCACAGTTAAGCGTTGGCACTTTCCTAATGCAAGTAATTTCGCAAAATCCATGGTGCTTTACCTAAACAAGCGCACAATGCCGAGTGCACAGTCGCAAGTCCGCCGATTAGAACCTAATGATTATTGAAACTGTTAACCTCGAATGAGTTGCGATTCCGAAGTAACCAGCAATGCGAAACACGTTACCTATGTTAACAAATTGAGAATAACTTTGATGTCAACATCTGCATCAGAGTTAACGAAATGAGCCGGCCGCGGAACAAATATAGCTGACTGCCTGTAGTCAAGTTTGTTGCTGACAATATCACCCGATGCAACACACCCCAAATAAATCGTGTAAGTATATCAGACCACAGCCCTGTTGAAGTATGTCCGAATGTCAAGACCTCAGTGAGGAATTGAAATGTTAGGAACATGTAATACCGGATGAGGTCTGTTAAGAGGTGTCACGTCTATGGAACTGCACCCTTATGCGAGACATTTGTAACCGTTGTTTATTATCTACACAAATTCAGCCGCAGTTCTTATGGCTTGCTAGTTGTCGTGTGTTGATTTATTCCTTGGCTTTCTTGTCTGAGTATTTAGTTGTGATCTCAGTGCACCTGTTTAATTTCAGGGATGATCGGCTTAAACATTTAACGTTATAAGAATTGCTGAGGTAATGACGCACCATACATCAGTAGGATGTTGTCTATCGAAGATGACTTGGTTTATCAAACGCGTAAACCAGGGATGTCTATCAGAGTTGCACTAGGGACTGGGGCTACTATGATGAAACATAGGGTGAAGAGGCAACAGAAACAAGATATTATCAACATTCCAAAGATATTCGTTTTTCTCTGCTGAAAATGCCATCTCGATCAGCCATGATGCCGGCCAAATCGCCCAGCTAATGCAGTAAACCAAAGGTCAGTTTTTCGCGTTGCTGATCACCGGATCATTTGGATTCACAGTTGAACAGGTTGCGCCATTCAACTGATCGTCTGTCAAGCGCTCCTTATTCAGTTCAACGTAGTATGCACAGAATAAGTTGACTAGATTGCGTATGCATCACAGAGTAGCCTTCAACACGAACTTCAGTTTTTTTTTTATCAGATTTGAGAATTTGTTGCATGGTTATTGCCAACAAAAGGTGTTCGTGATAAGTGATGAAAAAGATTACAGTCGTTTGATGCTGCAAACCGCCGTTTTTCCAAATCCCATTGCTAATCACAGTCAAGCGCTTTATAAATTCAATGCCTACCTGCTCCCTTAATTTTTGATGAACAAAAAGATGGCTACCGGACTGAGATTTAATTAACCGGGCGTATAGCTGATGGTGAGATCCGCACGAGAAACTTTAACAAGGGACTCAACCATTGATTTGGACGACCAAGAAATCAAATCTGAGCTGACATACACGTTCCATTTGTAGCTGACAAACTATAGAACTAAGTGATGAGGATTTCCTGTCACCGCTCTCAGATTTTTTTAACTTTTACCTGGGGCAAGCTTACGTAAGTCCTAACTGCTCTGTGAGTTAACTATGATCATAAAACTAGGTTGATTAGTGTGCGGGGGACATATGTGTGGAGGTTCCGCCAGATCTTTTCCGTTTAGGGAGGGAGCGAATTTTGCGGCATCTTGGAAAGAGGAGAACTTGACTAAAATGATTAGTTTGAACATAACTGGACTGTGTGCGTTTTCTATACACGATTAAAGCCCTAAAGTGAAGAGGTTCAAGTAAAACCAGCATGTTGTATAAATAAATGTTATTCTTGGGAAACCTGCTCACCAAAAGCCAAACGGGTCCAATTTCTTCTCTTTCTTTGTATACTGCAAACGATTACCGAACATAAAGGGTTCTAAAGCTGTGGCTTCTACGTGTGTTTTCTACTGCGGGACAGCTGTCTCGCCAGTTGCGAAATGTTAACGACCTTGTGCTTTTGCAATTGTAATAAGAATCTTGTTCTAGCTACGGTCCCCTCATTAATAAAAAACCTGAACACTTCTAAAAGACCATCGTCAACAAAGAACAGAACACACAACCTTACTATAGTGCAACCTTCTTGAGGCTTCATACGGTGAAATCTGATTTATGCGTTCTCGTGTACCAGTTGCGGAGAGAGCAGAGGAAATTAAAGTTGAACCTCAGGAACCTGGAATCTCCTTGAGATAGGGCAAAAACCAAACAACAAGTAGCTGAACTGCCGAGTCGTCATACTCACCGCTTACTGACTCGGCGTTTTTATCGTTAGGTGGATTCTTGTATACACAGGTCAAACACAAATCATCATGACCCTACCCGTTGCCAATTTTGGAGTGCATCTGGGGCCGTTCCATTCATCACCCAATGATTCCTGAAGGTAGCGTGGTGCCAAGTTTAGCACATATTGATAGATGTCACACGTTGCAACTCAGCGCTATTCTAAACAATAAAATCCCTTTAACAGCTTACTTCTTGGGCTTTCGATGATCACAACCACAAGTCGCGAACTTCCTACCGCAATTAATTTAGTGCCATTAAGACCGAAGCTACTTAACCGAACGGTCTACGTGAAGCCATTCAGAGCTAACCACTGATTTCTATTCGGATATCTTCAAAAGAACTGCATTCAACCACAAAACAATGCGAAACACTTTGTATATATTGACACAATAGGGATAACTTTGATTCCAATATCCACTCCACAGCTAGGCGGAAAGTTGCAATCAAATGTCCAACAATCAGGATTGTGCAGGTCAGTTCTATAGGATAGATAGACTTACCGCCGCATCATTAAATCACCGCAGTCGTGTCGAAACATGTTTGGATGACAGGCATCTGATCTAGGGACTGAAACATAATAGACAATGGTGTATCAAACCGAATGATATCTGTTATTGGGTGTCATGTCTGCAGAACTTCCTGTTATTCGGGACAAGAATAATCACTGTTTATTGTTTACACAAATTGCCACTGAATTCACGAAGTTTGCGTGTTCATGCGTCTCGAGTGCTCCGCTCCCTTCCAGGAACATCTACCTGTGATCTCTGAGTTCATCTAGTCCGTTTCATGTAGGATTGGCTGGAACATCTGACATCATCACAACGGCGGAAAGAGTTACCCGCAATAGCATCAGGTTTCTATCCACCAATGAGTACCGGGTTTATTAATTAACTTATCTTGGGTTTCATGCCACCGTCCCCGTATGGGCTGAACTGCTGCTTTTGGAACGAAGGATGAAGCGACAAGCAGAAAAGGGATATTGTCGAATTCATCACAATAATCATGTCTCCCCGGTTGCCGAAAATAGATGAATCGTCGTCGAAATTCTTTTCTTTTTGTCTTTGATATTTGAGATCGGATGTCAAAATAACCGTTTGTTCGTAGTGGCCTAGGAAGCGGACGACTGTTTAATACCAGAGATATTCACATGTTTGCGTCTTCGTTGTTGATCTTGAGCAGGCAGCGTGAAGCAAAATATTCAAGTACACATGCATTGGCCAATATGGGATTCACATTGGTTAATTTAATCAAGTTACATCCACTTGCTAGGAGATAGCGTGGACAGTTAAATTTTCTCCCTTATCTTGTCAGCAGCAAAACATGTAAGGATGTTCTTAGATTCAAAACAAAACATGATAATTCAGATGCGCCCAGTGAGCGCTGACGAAGTACTGGTAAAACTCTTGCCTGGCATGTCAGATATCCTGAGTTCGAACCCCACCAAGGTCAATTGTATAAACTGCCGATGAGC
>NW_008753092.1:5067-5430 GCF_000715545.1 Opisthorchis viverrini | reverse complement strand
GATAACACGAAACTCATGAGAAAACAAGTGAAGGCAGTCTCAGTAAAGGGGACATGAACGCACATGGGTAAGTGGGTCAGCAGCGCACATTCACACACATTCACACATGTTAACAAACAGGTGTCGGAAGGGGTGGCCTCTGCCGCAAGGTGAGTGGAGGGTACGGATAGGCAAAACAACTAGAGATAAAAAGTACATTGGCGGAGTAAACAAATGAATGGTGGAACTATCATAAGGTCAAAATAAATTCAACATGCAGTGTATCATCCGTTATGTTGAAAACGAAATTCCCCACGTTTATTCTGTCCCATTTGTAACCCCCGCCCCACTTTTGTGTTTAGTGTGTATATATGAACTGACGCT
>NW_008753092.1:0-217 GCF_000715545.1 Opisthorchis viverrini | reverse complement strand
GAACCTGCCGCTCTGCACGCTTCATTACGTTGCTAACGAAGAGTGATTCGCATGAGGCGTGTCCCTAGGCACATATATCATGCCACTGGCAAACTGACGAATTTTGTTTACCCCCTTTGTGGTCCGTCCCACAGCAAATGCCACGGCTCGGTCAAATACTAACTGGTTGCTTTAGCTCTCCCATCCCGCACTCCTGTCCCACAAGACCCGCACAATT
>NW_008753091.1:4058-5430 GCF_000715545.1 Opisthorchis viverrini | reverse complement strand
AAAAGAGCAGTTTACAAGTGCCACAGAACCCCCCCTAGAGCGTCAATTGGATGAGCAACGTGCTCGAAAAGGAAGTGCGTCACGACAGTTAGTCTTTGAAACGAACAGGAAGTTTGCAATGTCGACCGGATCTCGTGAGTGAAGGAGTGTGCGGTATTGGTGGTGGCACTGGTCGAAGGAGGGATCGTGTGTCAGTGTGGTTGTGTAACGGAGGGAGCCGTATTATGCTCATCATCAGAGGTTGGTCGTGTGGGCATGTAAGTAACTTTTAGTCGATCGATGCTAACAGTGTCCTTGCGGTCGTTACGATCAATGACAAAAGTTTTGTCTTTCCGAGAAATGACTCTAAAAGGCCCCTCGTATGGCGGTTTTAAGGGCTTTCTGACCGGATTGACGCGCACAAAAACATAGTCACATGTAGCAAGATCGGGATGTACCTGTGTAGGCTTGCAAGTTTGTCGAGTAGGTGATGGGCGGATATCATGCATGTGTTGGCAAAGCTGGGAAGCGTAGGGATTAGGGCCCGTTTCACCAGTTGTTGCAGAGTCGACTATCATTTCACGTGGAAGGCGTAAGCTAGTGCCAAAGCGAGTTCAGCGGCTGTGCAGCCCAAGTCTTCTTTGACACTATTGCGTATGCCGAGAAGAATGAGTGAGAGGCGTTCCGACCAGCGTGTGCTAGAGGAGGCTATCAGCGATGCCTTAAGTTGTCGATGAAAGCCTTCGACCATGCCGTGGCAGCCGGATGGTATGCAGTTGTTTGGAAGTGATTCGTACCAAGTAGCCGGTGAGGGCATGAAAAAGTGTTGAAGTGGATTGTGGACCTCGGTCAGTTGTAATGGTAGCGGGTACACCGAATGTAGCGATCCGGCTATCGACAAAGTTTCTAGCAACGTCTTCGGCTGAGGTGTCGTTGATCGGAATGGCCATGGGCCAGCATGTGAAACGGTCAGCACAGGTGAGTATGTGCGTAAAACCTCTGGATGGGGGCAACCGTCCAACTAGGTCAATATGTACATTTCGGAAGCGTGAGTCGGGAAGCTGAAAAACACCAGTTGGAGAAATGGTGTGTCGGTATATCTTGCTCTTCTGACAGGCAAGACAGTGCTTGGCCCAAGTGCGTATCTTTTTTGCATAATTGGCCAAACGCATCTTTGTGACAGAAGTTTGGCTGTCGCTCGTGTGCTGCGATGAGAAAGTGAGTGGAAGTGGTCGAATACAGAGCGTCTATTTTATTCAGGAACAAAAGGTCTTGGGCGTCCTTTGGATATGTCACAAACAGTGAAACGGTCAGAGTTGGAGAGCGGTAGTGTAACGAATTTGAGAGATGGAAGGCTGGAAAAATTCGGGAATTTGGGTTCCAATTGCTGATC
>NW_008753091.1:0-285 GCF_000715545.1 Opisthorchis viverrini | reverse complement strand
AGTAGTTCATCGTAGTGCGAAAATGATTCCTCATGTCGATTTCTTGTCAAGAATTCTATCATGTGACTCTGATTCAAACAACTCAGATTGTCTACTGATTCAACCACAGTCAGTCAAGCGGGATGTGCTTGTTGCTGACACTAAAAGATATTTCGCTGTCATTTTCTATCCACTGCGACGTGGCTGGACGCAGCAGGAACGACGCCAATCTCCTGCCTTTTACTACAGCCGCGAAAGCTTATCCGTTATTCCAGGTGGTGTTGGGGATGTCAGTATCCCCGAAAA
>NW_008753090.1:4524-5461 GCF_000715545.1 Opisthorchis viverrini | reverse complement strand
ATACCAAAAGACAGAAATAAACGCTAAAATAATTTTGTGTGGTTAAATAGGCGTAGCAAGAACACAATAGCTTTCCAGTTATTTTCTGTGGCGCTTCAGACAAAATGCTGTAAAATGTCTGGATTTCTCTCCACAGTAAAAAAGCTTCGCGGCAGCCAAAGTGAACTGGCCCTCAGTACGTCTGATTGACTTTTTTCCGCATTTAAATCCCCGTTTTTTTTGGTTTGCGCAAGTCTTCAGACATCCGTTGTCGACTAATACTCCATCAAGCGACTGGCCCAGCAATAAGTTATCTGTTCAGTTTGGTATGTCGCTGAGTGCAAAATCTTGTCATCCGCTGACCGGACACACTTTTGTGTTGCCGTGCCAAGATACATGGTGGCTCGGGTGAATGTCCTTGCAAATTAGGCCGTATAAAGTACAAGCCAGATGGCAAGCATTCTCACGTAATACACTTGAGAGAGTCCTTTAAGTGAAGAGTTGCCACTGGTCGGAGTACAGATTCAATGCTAACTAGATTCGTCCGGATAACCGGTAAACTTTGGAGAATGAAATACTTACAAAACTACGGAAGTGTCAGACAAAAACCGGAGGAATGCCTGGATGACATTATGCGGCCAGGTCAAACATAAGGTCACCTGCGTCGAACCGTGCCAATCATTGTCGCTTGTTTCCACATGCGGTTGCCGTTCGAGTCGCTCTTCTTTCTCCCAGTTTAGTACCTGTCTGGTTAGGCATTCAGTCAGCCAAGCAGTTAAGTCCTACAGCAGCATAAATAAAATGTTTTTTTAATCAAGCAAAGTTAATTCTCTAAGAAAGCAAATCAACGGCATGTCTGATTCGATCAGCTGTTTGCCGTGAATTCAATCGTCTATCCCAGAGTTTCCGTTGTAGGGAACGAATTTCACAAGCAGTCATGCTTAACTGACAGGCTCAC
>NW_008753090.1:0-3360 GCF_000715545.1 Opisthorchis viverrini | reverse complement strand
AATTGCAATAGCAGTCATAAAAATTTTCGTTGCAAGTAGAACACCTGTGCTTGATACTATCGAATTGATTGAGTAATCGAGTTGAGTATCACCCCCTCTCTTCACCTGCCCTGACGCTACTGTGTTATAGTCACAAAACAATAAGACGACCTGAAGGAACTGAGTACCAACACAATTACAAACTTCTATATATATGATTCACTTGTCACCGTATTTGATGGTCGATCCGCTGTCAACCAACCAATGTGTCTCCCACACACACCGGCCGGTTTTCGGGCGGTTGTTCCTTTGTCTCGGTTGATCATATTTGGCCGTTTCTGCGCCTATGTACGGGGTGCCTTGTCCACGGAGTGGATGTGAACTTTCTGTGTCCATATTTGGCCTTTCTCTGGCACATGATGAAATCGGACGTAATTCATACTTTCAAGCGTAATCGCACGGCCGTTTTTCACATGATTGTTTCGCTGTGCAGTAGGCTGATGCGCAGCCGTATTACCTCCCTTTTCAATTCGTAACTTTTTTCGGGCTGCTTGAATTGGATCGTGTTTTCTCTTCTTCTTCTTCGAGCTAACTTGGAGCCAGTTTGTTCGTTTCCGTTTTCGATTGTCTTAGCTGTAATCCACGCGGTGCTGCATTTCTGGCATCCTTCCTCTTGGGCCTAAGACTATCGTAAATAGTCCTAATTTCCCGTCAAATCGTGCATTCTGCGGGCGATTTTCCACCGGGAACGTTTGGGTTTGGGGAATTTCGGTACATTGTCAAAAATGGTTGGATCGTATTGCCGGACGTCTTTTCTCCTCCCACTTTAAGTGAGTCAGTTTGAAGGTATTCACGACTCGTTCAGCCTGCCCGTTGGATTGAGGATGATAAGGCGGTGAGAACTTCTGCTCGATACCATTTTCTTTGCAAAACTGTCTGAAGTGTGTTGAGATGAACTGTGTTCCATTGTCAGTCACAATTAGCTCCGGATTACCAAAATATTGGAACACTTTAACCAGTTCATCGACCGTAGACTGTGCCGTAGTGTTGCGCAAAAGGAACACGTCTGGCCATTTAGTGAATGAATCCACCAAAATGAGATAAGTCTGACCATTGACTGGACCTGCATAATCCAAGTGAATTCTTTCCCATGGTTTCTTGCTTTTCGGCCATGGTTGTTCTGGACATTTGGGAGGTGCCTTTGCCGCCATTTGACAAAGTTCACATTTCTGACAAAACTGCTCTATTTCTGCGTCCATTTGAGAACAATAAACGAGACTTCTCGTCAGGCCTTTCATACGAGTTGTACCTGGATGTCCTGAGTGAAACTGTTGCATCATTTGCTTTCCTAATTTCGTTGGCACTACAACTCCGTCTCCCGTCATTAAACAATTATCAACAATTGAAAGCGACTCACGTCGATTGAAAAATGGTCGTAGCTTTGGAGAGATTTCACCATTCGGCCACTTTGTCTGTACGTAATTCATAACTTCCAATAAGATTTCTTCATTGATGGTATCTTTACGAATTGTCTCAACAGTGACTGGTAATCTTCCGACGTTTTCAATCAGGATCTGATGAACTTCGGGCTCGAATTTAGTGGCTGCGAACACACAATCATCATTCTCTCTTGGATATGATTTGATGAGGCGAGACAAGGCATCTGCTTGGCCGATTTCTTGCGTTGATCGGTACTGAATGGTAAAATCATAGGCTAACAGTATGGTAGCCCATCTTTGCAGACGATTTGCAGTGAAAACAGGAATCCCTTTCTTTGCCCCAAATATTGATAGCAGTGGTTTGTGATCAGTAAGCAGCGTGAAGTGTCTTCCGTAAAGCATCTTATGGAAACGTTTCACAGCAAAAACGATAGCTAGAGCCTCTTTTTCAATCTGGCTGTAATTTTTCTAAGCTGATGTCAATGACCGCGCTGCATGTGCGATAGCCTTCTGTTGTCCTCCGAGTAAAGCATGGGAAATCACAGCTCCAATGCCATAATTGGAGGCGTCCGATGCCACTATTATTTCCAGTTCTGGATCAGAACTGAGTCAGAACTGAGGGCTGTCTTGACTGAATCAAATGACTCCTGACATTCTTTCGTCCATTGCCACTCTTTTCCTTTCACTAATAACTGGTTCAACGGGCCTCTTGTTTGATTTGTTCAGACTGTAAAATGCTCTTCGACCGCTGAAACAGTCAGAATGCATGTGTTTTCGCGAGCACCTTCTGGTGTTTCATGCTAGACTGGCACTATGCGGTCCCCATAAATTTGCTCGGTTTCCTGTACATGCCGTTGAAACTAATCGCCACTTGGTTGTGATCCTCGAATTTCAGAAGTTGTTTTCATTATTGACCAGAAAACTGTCATTAATTTCGCCCAGGTTTGCAAATGACATTCAGGAGTTTCCGTGAAATAATTCTAGGGAACAAGATCATCCTTTGGAATGTTGACAGTGATGTAACTGACAATGATGTGAGGAGTGGCCTGGTAGACCATTCCATGCACATTCATCTGAAGAAATGACAGTTTCTAAACACAAACATTATTGGCGCTTTGCTTTGTTCATTATTACACTTACTACGTGCATGGACTCGAGTAAGCTCTAGTTTGCAAACGACATAGGATAAGTTTTTCACAACGAACTTCTTATCTTATTTCAGTGACGTCACATGTTTAATTTGCAGAGAGCTGTTTGTCGTGTGCGACAGGTGCCACGAATTATCCAAAGTGATTCGTGAGCTCGTTAGTCAGTCTTAGTGTTTTATGTCAGTTTAACCGTCGTGTGCAGTACTGGACTCCAAGCTTTCCAGTTTGCCACAAGACAAGCGCACTGTATCCGACCATACCATCCATCCTCCTCATTCCACACTGCAAGGGGACACGCACTATAATCTCCTCTGCAACCTGCACAATGGATTCCTCACTCCTACTTGGAAGCGAACTGTGGAGGATAGTGTTGACCTAACAAGAATCTGAATCCACAGAAAAATAACTTTTCTTCACCAAGACAACGCCGACATTCCGAACTTGAGTTATTCACCCCGGGAAGAACAGTCCTCTTTGAGTTTTGTTGTGATCGGAACATGAATATGGGATCTCGTAACGATCGGCAGCTCTGACTGAAGCGAAGAAAACCAGCAAAAAACACTGTGATCGCGGGGATCCCTCAAGCGCCAAATATTGAACAGCCTGAGGGTTGAAACAGGGCGCTTATGGACCGCAAAAGCCAGGAAAATGGAGGTTTTGTGAAGGGGAAAATTCAAACCTTGTTCCACACAATCCAATCAACTTGTCCAAGGGGGTGGATGTCTGTGGAACGATCTCCAAAAAGCTTGGGACTTCAGTCCGTTCATATGACCATCGTCTGGATCGATGAGATG
>NW_008753089.1:0-5481 GCF_000715545.1 Opisthorchis viverrini | reverse complement strand
TATTCTAATCCAGACCATTTATTTCGCATTAGGATCTCGTGGGCAAATGCTCTCCAGATAGCCCATGGAAGCTTGGAGGTTGGTTTTTTATTTGGTTTAAATTCTTTCGACATATGCCGTCGGCGATTATATTACTTTGGGGAATTACTCATGGCGCTATCACGGGGGATCATTCCGTGTGAAGCGAACCAGTTCGCAGCGATCTTGTGGCTACGCACCAACTGGCAATTGTTTACTGATTCACTGCCCCATGCTGTCGATGTATTAGGTAGGTAGGTAGGTAGGTAGGTTGGCAGGTAGGCAGGTAGGTAGGAAACAGCTTACTAACAGGGCTAAAAATTACACAGGAGGAAATTCAGGTCCACTCATTCGTTCAGCTGAAGTGGAATGCTGTCCAGTGCACATACCATAATATACAGTGCTTCATATGCATGAAGTGTCAAAGTACAAAAGCAAATGCATCAAGGCCATGCTCTTTGTCTAATGGGCGAAATGTAACATAACTATCTTCAAGTGTTCGCCAGAATATTCACCTATACAAATATCGACCCGTTACCTTCTCTTGTCTGAAAAATTGAATTCGACCCGCAGATTCTAAATGACCATGATTGGTATCGCTGTCCTTCAACTAAGATGGCTAGTGGCCTAGAATGTCATTAATCCTTTTGTGGTCTAAATTCGGACTCACAGGTTCATCAGCATTAAAAAACTCTATAGAATCCCGTTAGCGGATTTTCACAGCAAAATGTTCTCTGCAAAAAACGCCTTGCGAACAATCCTGACGAAGGCATCCTTAGTGAAAAAGTTTGATCACTTGTTTGTTTGTTACAAACAAGTGTGGTGAACGCAAAGCTGTGCGTTAGAGAGCAACGGAGATCCTCGCAGCCCAGTTACTTTCCAGCATCCTTCAAGTTATCTGAAAGTTCCTGAAGAATCTCCCTGAATTCGCCTAATTTGGTATAGAAGAAACGATGTGAAGTTCATGGAGCAGTCACTGCCGCAAACTATCACATCGAATTGTAAAGACAACTAATTTCGGAAACTACTCACAAGGTTGCTGGAAACTCTTCCACAGCTCACGACCGGTTTCGCCCTTCTTCGGGCTCATCAGGTAGGCACAGTCCCTCAGTTTCCGTCAACATTATGGTCTACTTGAACCCAAATCAGACTGTTTTCGAGAACTACACTCATTTGCAGATTAATTTGGTTTTCACGACAGCCTAAACTGAATCTCTCGTTTATGATGTTCTACAACTGAATGTGCTGCGCACAGGCGACCTCATGTTTCAGTTGGTACGATATTCGAGATATCACAGTATATTTCCATGGAGGAAACCACTCACAAGGATGCTGAAAAGTGCTTTTGAGAAATCCGATCCAATATGGGTTCAAGTTGAACATAAGGTTGACGGAAACTCGGGGACTGGCCTATCTGATGAGCTCCAAAACTGGTCGTGGGTTGTCGAAGAGTTTTCAGCAACCTTGTGAGTAGTTTCCTTCATGAGAACCGATTTAGTTTTCAAATTCTTAGTTTTGAAAAGAAAAACGGAGTTCTTACGAAAGCAGAGAAAAGCAAATCTTAGAAAGCCGCTGCTTCAGGCGACAACAAACGAAGACGGCTGGACTTGGAGGAATCGGATGAACGTTTGAACGGTGATCGAAGCCAACAATGTATCGAGAAATTGGCACTCGGTGAACCAATAAATGAACGAGATGGAAGGAGCTCATTCTTCCGAAATAACGAAATACAGGATTAAGTCTAGCGAAACACAGTGAAGTCTAGAATAACGACTGCTTGTGGATGAAGCGCCAAGGAGAAAAAGAGACTAGCAGAGTTAAGTGTGGCGCGAATTTTCTTCTTAGCAAAACAAAACACGCCAAAAAATGACGGGAGATCGGAACGATAATGTATCGCCAAATTCAAGCTATGAATCAACTGTGAGTGCCAACAGGACCTTACTCACCTCGTTAGCAATGTAGGCTAGGAAATAAGAGAATCGATCATCACAGCCGGTAGGATTTGCTGACCGAATGGATTTCAACAAATGGGTGAATACCTCAGGGATATCGAGAAAATTCTGTCAAGTTCAACAAAAAGCGAGCTGATGAAGTCCCATAGTAGAGCTTTGCAAAAAGAAGCCAAAACAGAGAACTGAGAACTTTCACCATATGTATCCTTGAATAGACGGATTAACACGTCTTGATATCCGTATGCCCACCGGTTAAGAAAGGATGTGGATATCACATTCTTTGTTTTCTTTTAAATCTGGGGATTGAGGCCATTCACGATTGCGACAAACAAAGGTTACAAACGTTAGGCGACACGTCACCAAAAGAAAGCGGATATGTCCCACGCGGAAGATGTAAGTTCAATTACACAAATAGCAGGTCACACTAACGAAGTGAACGGAGGATCTACTGACCAGCTCTCATCGTAACCAAATTCAGTTTCATTCCTTTTCGGCTGATATATCCCACTCAGGACACTTGGACGAATTAGTTGCATTATGTGGCTATTTTACTCACGCGGCCCTGTCCAAGGTGGCGAAAGTCGTAAATGGCGAGCAAACTGGTAACCAGATGATGATGCTTGCTTGAGTGGCCGCAGGACTGATCTTTATTATATATACATATATATGCATATATATTTATACAAAGAGAGCAGTGCATTTAAGGTAATATCCCTATCAGCGCATCACTGGTCCGTGTCTGACAATGTCTCTAACCATTGAGGTGGTCCGTCTCCGAGTCCACATCCAGGGACACGACAATGACCAGTGCATCTGAGATTGCTGGTAGTGGATTTCGCACTGCGCTCCCAAGTCATTATTTGACCACTCTTGGCTTGTTTCAACCCTTCGCGTGGTTCCGCAAAATGAACCCTTTGTTAGAGTCATTCTACTGGTGTAAAGGCGATACTAGGGATGGAGAGGCATGCGAGTAGTATGTTTTTTTGTAAATTCGCTTTGCGTCTCTTGATAAGTGAGATCTCTTGCGGAATTTGTAGAGTCACTTTGTAGCAGTTGCTTGGATTCGAGCAACAGTCGATGAATATCCAGGAAAGTTAAGAAAGACGCGTCCAAAGAGAAGACGGATTTTCAGTTTTTGTAAACATGTGAGAGGTTTGCTTCCATGTCCAACAGTCTGTGACTGTTCAGTTGGCATTTTCTAATAAATAACTCCGCAGCGAAGGCGTTCCGTCCTTTCAGTGGTACACAAAAAAACGAGGTATAAGACAACGCAACCAATACATTGTAATCATTTCATTTATCATGGGTGAAATAGGTCTTCTGACTACCGCTCGACGTATTTCAGCATTGCCGATCCGGGGAATTCCGGACCCGCAGATATTAGAAGTTGATTGGAACTCCTCCATTACCGTATCGATGCCCGAATTGTAGAGGGATTGTGAAAGTGGATAGCCCTGCATTACATCACTCAATGTGGTGAACTCCGGTGACAGCCTCTCTTAGAGCTTTACACGTCTGTGGGAGTTGACATACAGCGCCTTAAGGTGGTTCAAGAATTTATGGGTACACATTTCCCCATAGACACTGACATTGTGTCTGATGGCTCACAGAGTTAAAGACAGCTTGTAAATTAAGGAAAACAACAGTTGCTTGTAGCCGGAACGACTGTCGCGGTTCCAGAGTCTACTGCAGAGTGAAAATGTGATTGATGCATCCCCTCCCAGGTTGCAGGTGGCCAGGTAAACTTATCTTTAAAGTGTATAACACATTTATCCAGTTGAATTGTTCGCAAGTGAATTTGTTTTGCTTTTGTTTGTTTAGTTGTTTTGTTTTCCTAGGGCCAGTCGAACGTACTGGTTGGTAAGGCGCACAGCGATTTACGGTAGGAACAGAATTCTCCGTCTACAAAGCTATTGACGTCCACCAGAACTCACCGTCTTTTCATAAGATCTTCAATATTTAGCGTTTGAGGGATCTGGGTGTGTCGACCTAATTGCTGTGTTGGTATGGATTTCCTGTCATCAGTCTTGAGTAGCGATCTGGACTACATCCACTGTTTTTGTGATCTAATTGGAGAAATCGAGCAGAGAGAACTGAATGCTGCTAACACTGCTCCCTTCATAGTTTATTATACCCCAATCACACGCTCACTCAATACCAGTACAAAATTGGTTTACTGTGGAGAGCCGTTGAACATACTCGGATCGATGGCTTTAAGATTTCCGGAGATGGTTAACTGGCTGACCTGCGGGTTCCTGAGTGGGAACGAGGTGTTATGTATGCAAACACCGTGGCGTGATCAAAATCAAGATGTGTAAGCCGGAAGGAACGTCAGTCTTGAAATGTAGTTCCCCGTGGTGGCTGGTGGCCACGTAGTACAACTAAATCCACAGTTGATTTGCAGGCAATAGCTGCCAGACTTCGACATGCAAACATTTATGCTGAAAGTCCCTACTGGCCGGTCATAAACTGCTGATGATCAACACAAAGTGGGTTGGAAGCATCAATGAGGGCAGGAGAATCACAATCGCACAACATTTTTTGGACTTTTTGGGAGAGTAGAGGATAACGGAAACTTTGGTTGACACACCATTGGCTATCGGGTTGTCTGTGATGTGATGGGCTTTTAAAATTGCATGTTACTACCAAAAGAACAAGGAGAAATTTCAACAGCATAAGGAAAGTCGCGCTTCTTTTGATGCGCCGTTTTCACAATATGCAAGGATGCC
Organism: Opisthorchis viverrini; assembly: GCF_000715545.1. Lineage (NCBI taxonomy): Eukaryota > Metazoa > Platyhelminthes > Trematoda > Opisthorchiida > Opisthorchiidae > Opisthorchis > Opisthorchis viverrini. The sequence continues at coordinate 782 of NW_008753089.1, read as the reverse complement.
TCCTACTGGAAAATATCTCTCAACCCGTACACTTAACGGAGGAAACAGAACCGACCAACTACACAATCAGTCTACAAGCGAAGAACACAGTGCAACACACTGAATCAGGCAGGAAAGCAAAAAATACACCTGCATTGAATGCGTCTAAACAAAAGCTTTCCTTCGAAGAACGAAGATGATAACGACAAAACGGCGGTCTCGATAAATTTACTGAGGAAGTATTTCAAACTGCGTGCCACCGGAAACAGCTTTGTTTTACAAATCAGATGAAGGGATTACTGGACTGGAAAAAAAGGGAAAACAATCTCCGAAGGACAGAACTCGCTCTGCAAAAATCCAGCAGGAAAACAATTCAGTTCGTGTGACGAAAAGATCTGGGTCTTCTGAAACGCGGAGCGGAATAGCAGAAAACGTCAAACTAGCAGTTGGAGACAAAACAGTGAGTCGTTATTGAGTAGTTAGGAACGGAAGTACGAGAGAAGTATGAGAGATGAAAACACGGGACACCGGAGCAACTACCGTTCTGTTTTCCATATAGACATACATGTTTACATGACACACAGTAGCCGACTCAAATTTACAATTTAAAACGAGGCGCCTGTCAGAATGTGAAGATGGTGAAACACAGGCGATTTTCGAGTTGTTTGAGGAAAACAGTTTACCAAATCGCTGGATGAAAGGACAAAAACAAACTGGAATAGTGCCGATCACAAACAAGAACTGACCTGAAAATAAGCCAGTAATAATCTGTCTTCTGATTAGTTGAACTTCCCAGAAAATAT
>NW_008753088.1:5332-5481 GCF_000715545.1 Opisthorchis viverrini | reverse complement strand
GAATGTGCTGCATACAGGCCGCTTCATGTGTAATTTGGTACGCTATCCGAGATATCGCACTATAATTTCATGAAGGAAAGTACTCACAAGGTTGATGAAAACTCTTCGACAGCCCACGACCGGTTTCGCCCTTCTTGTGGCTTATCAGA
>NW_008753088.1:0-4889 GCF_000715545.1 Opisthorchis viverrini | reverse complement strand
CCCCGAGATTCCGTCAACCTTATTCCCTACTTGAACCCAAATCGGACTGATTATGACGAATACACTCGTTTGCAAATCAACTGGGTTTTCAAGGGAGACTCAGGTAAATCTCTCCTTTATGATAATTTCCAACTCGAAGGTAGAACACAAGGTTGACGAATACTCGGGGCTTCAAGAAGGGTGAGACTGGTAGGGGCTGTCAAGTTTTCAGCGATCTTGTGAGTAGTCTCCTTCAGGACCATACATGACAAGCGGTCTATGTTCTCGAGTGGGTCTAGTGCAACAATTTGAAATTGACTCCTTTCACGGCATTATTTTCTATTCTGGGATCACTAATGAATGGAAACACGGCAGGATGCAGTAGTATAAACTGTAGTATGCAAAATCCCTTTCAATACTCCATCAGACACCTCAAGAATCCCTAAAGAAATGCTCTTAATTCACACCTCTCCATTTTATAATCCGGTCGAAAAGTTCAGCGTCTCTAGTTTTTTCGGACTCCATTCTAACCGGTGACTCCGTGACCCTCCTCAAAAGTACATTTTTGTAAACGTCCTAATGGTGTGTCGTAAGTTGGATGCGTTTAGTGAGTCATATTACAAGTTAGGTAGTCTGGTCCGCTGTCCTCTAAAAGTTGGCTGAAAACAGCCATAAAATCGGTTGCACAATTTGCTATCGAAGACTCCGGTATGGAAATCAACATATAGTCCTTGATCACAGTAAGTAAAGTACACTTGGATTTCAGAATGAGACTGTAAGGTGGCTTGCTTGCTTCCAGTTCCACCAGAACCGTCTGACAAGCGAAGTCATAGGGACTGACCGACTAACTGTGTTCTTACACAGACTGTGGAGACGGGTTGCTGCCAGATGGACCTACGGGAGGCCTGAGTACGAAATACTATTCACAAGATCTGTTGTCGCACACTCTTTGCTAATAGAAAACTCAGTGAAATGACTAGGAAGGAATGTTGATGAAATAAAAAGCGAATAACATAGTGCATACATGTTACACCTAGAGCGTACGATAACCTCTGACGAGATGTTGACCCTTGTCGCCAATCGAGGGAGATGTAAGGTCAACAGACTAGCACATATCTTGCTACATGCTATCGCAAATAGGCTCTTTGATTCCTTTGGTAGTAATATAGTGTAGAATGTCTTATTCAAAGTAATCGTCGCCAGGCATGGTCCAAGATCAGTTCTGCGTGTACCCTAAACCAAATGTCTCGATTCCTCACTGTCTCCGATGTGGAATGCTGAAACGAAGTGTTCAAGTTGCACCAATCGGAGGAACGGAGTTTTGTTTGACCTCCCCCATGAGGAGACCACTCATCTGATCTCACCGTTTGAGAATCCAGCTGAATAGTTCCTCCACCTTTAGAGCGACCAAACTTTTGGAAGCATCCGGAAACGAGTTTCTCGAAATGGAATAGATGATTAGATGAAGAACAGTCCTAAAACCCGGCTAGGCTCTCACTAGTATCACACTATCTGGTGTCAGATAACCCAGTGTCAAGACAGAACACGGGTCACAGTGGGCCTATTCAGGGAAAGTCAAAGTCTTCGTATTTGTTTATATAGCTAGTTGTGAGATTTCAGACCGATTTGAGCCAGACTTTTGATGTGTAAAATACGACAGACAATAATTTGGGATGAAGCATATATATATATGGCCACCTATAGATCAACCATGCTCCACGGAACTTGGAAAAATCCTGCAAGAATGTTGTGTTATCGGGCTAACTTTCCCCCAGACACTGCAGGGGTCATCATCACCACCAAAGATGGAATAACATCATCAGTGTTCACCAATGATCTTTCGCCGTTTTATGTAATTCATGGTTGAACGTGGGCCGGGATGCTGCTGGGGAGTCCAAATGTAGACAGGAGGACACAACCTTTGATTCAAAAGGCTGACTAAAAGACAGGGATGTCTGGCAAGAAATTCAAATGCATCACCATTTCTACGGAACAAGTCGCCTAACCCCCAACTTGCAGGGTCAGGAGACCATGTTCGTCAGGCTTCTAGACGTCGACCAACCTGGTTGGAGAGTCTCTTCGAGTGTCGCATGGACACTACCCAGTGTAGCTGACGGAGGCAAGCAAACCGTCACACCACGGTGAGGGGTAATTTCAGCGGTCACTTCTACAGTGCGTAACATCGATCATCACCATACTTGAGTAAGTGGATTCCCTGTTTGCGCTTTTAGCTTGTAAAGTCTTCATGCCATCCCCATGACAGTTGTACATAACTTGACGCCGCTTACGGGCATTTAAATGACAAGAATGCACATAACGAAGATACATGCACTTACCTTAAAGATGAAATTGCAATCTCCGAGCTTCCGATTAATACTTCCGATTGTCTAAACTTGCCGTTGCGCCAGTTTGCCATCTAACCAACCTCGGCAAATTCTGGTCTGACATGGACATCGACTATCTTTTTTGTTGTGAGTAGTAGTTTACGCTCCAGTCACTCTGTTTTGAACAGTTGTCCTCCAACCCAGGCGCACGCCGTTTAGTGGGTCCACCCTGGGAGCACTAGACTCAAGTTTTATTGGAGCCCACTAGTAGCGCATATCCTTGGTCGTGCCGGAGTTTCAAATACGGGCATCTGATGTGCGAAGCGTGCACATGACCGCCACTCCGCCTGCACAGTACCTACTGGGCCCGTCCGAACTTTCCTTGTGGACAGGCGAGTATGTTCACGCTTGAGTATGCGATTGGTTTATGCGACATCTCGAACGGCGACCCATCAAATATCCTCGCTTTGTCGATCTATATCGGTCTGCTTGTCAGTCAGGTGGCGCAACAGACGCTCGAAAGTAGTACTTGGAGGCTTGTCAGGATAGACAGACAGACAGACACATTTAAACAGTAGGATGCAACCGCGCATCACGTGATGAATCGACCATTCCAAGGATTAAGTACGTACGTCTTAAGTGAGGCTGAGCTAGTTTCGGGGGTTATGCCCTATTAGATTGAGAAATACCGGGTGATTAAGGGTGTTTCGACCAAAGTCAAGAATGTTCATTGTCGTCTTGTCCAGAATCAGACACTTTGATGCAACCCCAGCTGTCAGAGAAGCATGGTTTATCACGACAAAATCACTGCATTTGTCCCAGTTTTATGACAGCAATCTGATCCTCTATTCTCCAAACCGGAACTCTTTCGAGAACTCCTATTCCACTTAATCTGACGAATACTGTTCTGTTCTGTACGTCAGCTGGGCGCCCAGAAAGAGGCTGATGGTGCGGACGGTGTTACTGTAAGATTAGGAGACCTACATCTGTTTTCCCCGCTTCGCTCAATCTGTTCGTGTTTCCCGTTTCAACCTCTTTGATCAAAATTACTTGGATTCTCCGGAAAGGTCGCATAAATTTTCCATTTTTGAGCCGAAAAACTCAAAGAAACGATGTAGGCCTGAAATTTTAGCTATATTTTTGGATCTATACATCAGTCTTCTTTACTCCACACATGATGCACCTCTGGATATGAGGTGACGTCTCATTTTTTGGCTCATTGCTATCGTGACATCTCTGTTTGACAACCTCAGATGCACGGAAGCCGCAGTGACGTGTGCAACTTCTCTACAAGCGTTGAAGGCCCCGGATTTGATTCGCTGTAAAGTTTTGGTGCCCTGCCGAACAAGGATTATTCTGACTGATGCAGGAAGTGGGCAAATACTCTATCAAGTCCAGCTCGTCCGGTACCCTATCTGCACGGATGAGTTTTTGCTTTGCCGTCAGGTTTTGAAACTCTCAAAATAGCTTATTACCCTACGAGGCTAGCGGTAATTAAGTTGTCATCGGCGTAGCGCTCCGAAATTTCGTTTGGGTGTAAAGATGGGGTTTACAACAGCCCGAAAGCTGCCGCTTATTCATTCAGCGGGCTTAAAGAACTTCACTGTGGTCACAGTGATTCATTATCTTCTTGCTGCTACCCCATTGGCCAGAACCTTGGGTAAAATCGATAAAGTCAATACCTAGTTTGAACGTGATCCATAACACGGTGATAGTAGTTCTGGGTGGATGAAATAAACTCATTTGTAAATAACATTTGTTTTAGCGAGAAACGCAACCAAATTTCTCGTTTATGCAGGTTTTTACTCAAATTTTAGCCTAAGCGTCACCTTATGATGTAGTCGGCCCGAAATCCCAGGTTTCTTTGACGTACGTAAGGTCGCTAAAGACTCTTCAAAAGCCTCTTCTTAGCGCTAGTCAGATCAACGTATCCCCCTAGGCTCCAGTTGAACATCATAGTGTACGTAAATGTTGAGCCATACTGATTTTAAAAATGCGTTGCTTGTAACGGAAGATGCAAGTGGATCCAAAAAATGTCATATACAACTATTTCAGTTGAGCATTCTGTCAGGAACGAACATGGCAACAAAGTGATTAAAAAATGTCCCGTTCAGTGAAGCGAAATATGCCTACGTTTTTGAGAAGGGATGGATGAACCTCGACAAACACGCTTGGTTTTGACAGTGTATTCACCTGGGACCAGCTGAATTTCTCATTTATGATGTTCTTCAGCAACTGAATGTGCTAAATCAGGCCGCCTCGTGTTTCAGCTTGTACGATATTTGAGATATCGCCATAGACATAATACTCTACTCGTAAGCTTGTTGAAATATCTTCGGCAGCCCATGATGAGTTTCATCCCTCTTGGGGCTCATCAGATTGATGCAGTCCCCGAGTTTCCGTCATCCTTCTGTCTTATCTGAACCAAAATTGCAGGAAATTAGCGAAATGCACTCATTTGCATGCGAATGTAGTTTGGACGGGAGACTCGTCTGGAACCCAGCTGAATCGCGCGCTTAGGATGCTGTTAAACCGCACATTCCGTTGGTGGAACCTCTGTTTTCAGGTCTCATGCAGATGCTTTAT
>NW_008753087.1:3697-5490 GCF_000715545.1 Opisthorchis viverrini | reverse complement strand
TGGTTAGTCTGTTTGAGGAAATAACTGACAAAGGTAGCATGGTCAACAGGAGGGGCAAAAAAAGGGCCCACATGTCCTCACTCCGATTTAGGTCAGGTTTGGCTATGTCACAATGAAACAATATTTCTTCCACTGGTTTGCTGCATGTTTGTTTGGTCTCCCTGTCTTGCCAGGTGACTTTTTACTGCAATATCTGCAATTCCATAAAGTAGGGCGATAGAAAAATTAAGTGGAAAACTTCAAAATTAGCACATTAAGATTGGCCCCTCTGAGTGTCTTAGTAGGTGAAAACGGAATATTTTGCCCGTAAATCTCAAAAACAAATATATGCACCTATCATTCACTCATCATGAGCGGAACCAGAAGAATCCGATTTCTAAACGGTCATAGAAGGGACGCCAGTTTCGAGGAGAGGCTAAAAAACATCACGGAAGGCGTCTTGCAGTGTGAACATAGATGCATTCTCTTCTTGCCATTAACAAAAAATGAATAATTAGAGATCACTGTAAAGTGACTAAAATCAACATCTAAGGTTTCAGGAGTTTGTGTTCAAGTTAAAGGGCCCGTTGCCCCCTCGATCCCCAAAATTTCCGGTTTAAAGAAAACCCTCAATGCATAGAGCATGTCACAAGCTGGGTCCAAAGTTCACGTGTTTTTACATCTTTTGTGACTGAAGATGGATTAATCAGCTTATTTTACGCAGAATTATGATGAAATGATTACCTCACTAGAAATCACGAAGCGCTGCTCAGTTTACAAACTAACACTAGTAAGACTACACAATGAGCATCAGGGGTAACCTCTAACCGCTGTTTCCCAGAATTAAGCTTCTCTTTCAGTACCAGGAAATCGATTTCAGTATACGACCTGTGACGTGTGGTTTTACGTGCCCATAGCATGCTATGTGCTGAAAATGCTCTGAGTTGGACACCGTCTGTCTGGAAAGTCTTCTGAACCCACAAATCCACGACCTGTTATGTTCCACAAAAAATTTCGTGAGATGATACAAGTTTTTCCTAGAAAAACGAAGATGGAAGGGACCCTCGAGTTAGCTTGACAAATAACGTGGTGTATTGTTGTTTGAGACTAAATTTGGACGAATATGAATGTAGAAAATGCTGCAACTAAGCCTTGGGTTCTAGTGAAAGTAGCACTTGAGGATCGTGTCAGATGTAATTATTGGGACCTTGATTTTACATTGGAGTATAAATAGACTTAAAAACTGCAACAAAACGGATGAATTAGGCGACATTTGACGATTAAATACTGGTGACTGTGAGATGCCAGTTAGTGAAAGATACATAGGAGTACGTGACGCAGTGCGATGTATTTCTAAGTAGGTACAACGGAGAGGAATGGAGCGAAAATTCGCCCCGCTAAATAGGGCAACAACGTCACCAAAAGCAAAACTTTCAATGGATTGACCAAGAACCGGAAAATGTAGAGGGCTCAAAGTGTATCATGAATAGCGTTCGACGTTATCACACATAATCCGAACGTGGCCTTGTCCATCATCCCGACACCTGCACACTTAACACTTAAAGAACATCTGGTTATCTGACGTGACGTCTTCAAGGGGAAGGTAATGTGCAATCGCGTTGATAGGATGACACTTGTGTCCACTTAAAGTGAGCAATGTGAAGTTTGCGCAGTCATCTAAATTATTGGAACCATTCTGACTACTAGTGAAAGACTATTCTTTAAACGAGACTTAATGAGGAATAAAAAAACAAGGGAGATGTGGCATGTTGAAGCGCAATTACTTTTATTGGAAATGGATGTCCATGAAGATA
>NW_008753087.1:0-3152 GCF_000715545.1 Opisthorchis viverrini | reverse complement strand
ATGCAGTCAAAGTTCACAGGTTTTGTTTCGTTTTCTCTCCTCAATTTAAGAGTCTCTTGGATAGTCAAACTTAGCCCGATATAGGAGTTCATATCATTAAATGCAATTTTACACTACACTATTTCCCTCCAAAATCTGTCTTCCTGAAGACAGCATGTGAAACTTGTTAACTTACTTTTGATTTACATTAAAAAAACTAACGTTTTAGACCTACCAAGTGTTCTCCTATTGAAAACAGCGAGCTTTAAGTGCAGAAAAGGGATAAAATCCAAACAATGTGCACTGATTTCATCGCTGGAAACCTTCCAGTGGATGGTTTTCCGGGGCAACATACTTCCTTACCGAAAAGGTGGAGTGTACTATATTGAAAATACAATGCATTCTGCATAGGCCGCTGGTGTAAAATCTAAATTTTGTATACTGAGTGAGTTATTGTAGCTGCATTTTTGGGAACTTTTTGGTGAGTAACAGGGTGATCCAACACTGGCTTGATAAATGGACCGTCCATGCTTCACGAAAAGGCTGCGTGGAAAGGTCATCGGGAAAGAAACTTCTCTTGTGTAAAGGTATAAAAAAGGTCACATGGACTGATCAGTTTAATTTCAACCAGGTTTCTTCTGGGAATTAACCAAGATGATTAAGAAACGTTACTCTTGTTCGGATGCGTAAATAGTGGGCATAGTATTCATGAACGAATTCTCCAATTATATCTTGTTCAGCGGAAGTTTTCGAACCAAAAATTGCATCGATCAATCGAGCTGTAGAGTAGTTCTGGGTACACATCATGAAAACAGTATATGACAGCTCATGATATTCACCATTATTCCATTTCCAGTGAATGAACCTGGAAGATTTTCGCTCAAAAGATGGTTAACCCCAGCAGGATTGGAATGTGAAATCATACCAGAATTGCTGGAACGAGGTAGATTTATGGGACCACTAAAGGATACCGTCCTGTCAGGAGGGATAAGATGGAAGATACCCTTGTGACTTTTTGTTGCATAAGTTTTATAAACACTTGGCTAAACTTTCAACGGATACCATAGAACCATTTCTGAATCAGGATACCCACCAACTCTGATTGGGGTTCATAGTTTTCTGTGCCCCTGGAAGGCCCATATGATACGCAGGATCTCCACCAAGCGATGGTCAATACTAAAATAAGATAAGCTGAACATGCAAATGCGCTGGAACAGAAACCTCTTGTGAATGAGATGAGGAGCGAGGATCACTGCGCTGGGCACTTAAGATATTCTACTTTTCTACTCTTGACGATAGGTGATACTATCAAGTGCTACATTGTCTGCATCAATTTTAAGTATTTAGCTGCTTATCATGGAGCTAATCATGTTGGTTCCACAAACTGCAGCGCCATTACTACACCGGCACGCATTTGGATACCTCGTGAATGAACTAAAGATGACAAACTAGCATTGAACCTAGGTGGGACATCGTGCGCAATATTCATTAGCACGGCCAGCAGTGAAACTATGAGCGGCAAAGATTAGGTGTCTGGTTAGTCTGTTTGAGGAAATAACTGACAAAGGTAGCATGGTCAACAGGAGGGGCAAAAAAAGGGCCCACATGTCCTCACTCCGATTTAGGTCAGGTTTGGCTATGTCACAATGAAACAATATTTCTTCCACTGGTTTGCTACATGTTTGTTTGGTCTCCCTGTCTTGCCAGGTGACTTTTTACTGCAATATCTGCAATTCCATAAAGTAGGGCGATAGAAAAATTAAGTGGAAAACTTCAAAATTAGCACATTAAAATTGGCCCCTCTGAGTGTCTAGGTGGGTGAAAACGGAATATTTTGCCCGTAAATCTCAAAAACAAATATATGCACCTATCATTCACTCATCATGAGCGGAACCAGATCCGATTTCTCTTAGTAGGTGAAAACGGAATATTTTGCCCGTAAATCTCAAAAACAAATATATGCACCTATCATTCACTCATCATGAGCGGAACCAGAAGAATCCGATTTCTAAACGGTCATAGAAGGGACGCCAGTTTCGAGGAGAGGCTAAAAAACATCACGGAAGGCGTCTTGCAGTGTGAACATAGATGCATTCTCTTCTTGCCATTAACAAAAAATGAATAATTAGAGATCACTGTAAAGTGACTAAAATCAACATCTAAGGTTTCAGAAGTTTGTGTTCAAGTTAAAGGGCCCGTTGCCCCCTCGATCCCCAAAATTTCCGGTTTAAAGAAAACCCTCAATGCATAGAGCATGTCACAAGCTGGGTCCAAAGTTCACGTGTTTTTACATCTTTTGTGACTGAAGATGGATTAATCAGCTTATTTTACGCAGAATTATGATGAAATGATTACCTCACTAGAAATCACGAAGCGCTGCTCAGTTTACAAACTAACACTAGTAAGACTACACAATGAGCATCAGGGGTAACCTCTAACCGCTGTTTCCCAGAATTAAGCTTCTCTTTCAGTACCAGGAAATCGATTTCAGTATACGACCTGTGACGTGTGGTTTTACGTGCCCAACGTGTCCAAACTGATCCGTAGCATGCTATGTGCTGAAAATGCTCTGAGTTGGACACCGTCTGTCTGGAAAGTCTTCTGAACCCACAAATCCACGACCTGTTATGTTCCACAAAAAATTTCGTGAGATGATACAAGTTTTTCCTAGAAAAACGAAGATGGAAGGGACCCTCGAGTTAGCTTGACAAATAACGTGGTGTATTGTTGTTTGAGACTAAATTTGGACGAATATGAATGTAGAAAATGCTGCAACTGAGCCTTGGGTTCTAGTGAAAGCAACACTTGAGGATCGTGTCAGATGTAATTATTAGGACCTTGATTTTACATTGGAGTATAAATAGACTTAAAAACTGCAACAAAACGGATGAATTAGGCGACATTTAGCGATTAAATACCGGTGATTGTGAGATGCAAGTTAGTGAAAGATACATAGGAGTACGTGACGCAGTGCAATGTATTTCTAAGTAGGTATAACGGAGCGGAATGGAGCGAAAATTCGCCCCGCTAAATTGGGCAACAACGTCACCAAAAGCAAAACTTTCAATGGATTGACCGAGAACCGGAAAATGTAGAGGGCTCAAAGTGTATCATGAATAGCGTTCGACGTTATCACACATAATCCGAACGTGGCCTTGTCCATCATCCCGACA
>NW_008753086.1:2909-5494 GCF_000715545.1 Opisthorchis viverrini | reverse complement strand
CCCAAAACACCAGCCTGTGACTTTCGATCTTAGAAATCACTTATTCACGGAGTAATTCGTCTGATACGAGTCGTTTTTTTCCACTGAGCCTAAATTAAAAGGTTCTTTGTGTTTGAGGCAACCGACATATGTCCTAAGACAATGGCATGCTTTTATGCTGAACTGGAATAAGAAACGAACACAGATACTAACAATGGCTAAAGTAACTGTGGTGTAAAAACCAAATGTGACGGCCCTATTGCGCGGTAGAGAACCTTAATGATGGAGTCCAAGTTTTTAAACTGCCTATTAAAGTCCGGAGACAAGGGATCCTGCGTCTGTGGTAGTGTCTTATGCAATCAGATATCTAAAAAAATGAAAGCTTCAAAAAAAGTACAAAATTTTTCGTTGGAACGAATGGAACGTATCCAAAAAGACGACGACCTTATTGCCCAAATCCTGGGAGAGTTTTTGTGGCTGAACAGGCTCCCAGCAAGATTGGTAAGAGGTAGTAAGGCTGCACGAGAAAATATGATTTCAAGCAGTTGCGGTCACTAACAGCATGGGTCTTACATGCCAATTAGCCTCGTTAAGTTAATGGTTCCCCTGTAGCTGTAGCCATAAATGGAATGATCTGGTCGGCCTATCGGTTACCTATACGTTGCCCAAATAATTTTTCTCACAGCTTAAGGCCCATTGGACAACTAGTACGTGTGAACTTGTGGCATAAATCACAACCTTATGGAGTATCACTCAGGCCTCCTGATGCCGTCCTCACTCAGTTACAGTCCTGTCAAACAGGCGTCAAAACAAAACCTAAATTTGTTGGCCGTAGAAATGACAAGGGCAGCCGTCATAAACGAGAGATTCAGTTGAGTCTCTCTTGAAAACCAAAATGATTTGCAAATGAGTGTATTTCTCAGAATCAGTCCAATTTGGGTTCAAGTAGAACATAAGGTTGACGGAATTTCGGAGACTGCGCCTGCCTGATGAGTCCTAAGAAAGGCGAAGCTTCTCATCGGCTAATGAAGGATTTTCAGCGACCTTGTGAGTAGTTTCCTGTATGAAAATACTCTGGGTAGCTCTTGCGAATCTGTCTCTTCTGAAATAACTGGTTTAGAACACCATTCATCATAGGCATGGGGCGAGATGGCCCAAGTGGTTAGAGCGCGAATTTACTGACCGAAAGGTCCGTGGTCCGAACTCTACCTCTGCCTCTCGACTTCCCCTGTCTATGCTTGGGCAACCTGGCAGTATCCCAGCCCTCGTGCAACCTTTGGGTGGCATGGCAGTTAGGCACCGAAAGGGTGCTATAGCTGGACGGTTTCATCACAGACATCGTTGGCCAAGCAGCGAGTAGGGAAGGTGATTCGTATCACCTAGCGACATTCTACCATGAATTACAACTCATTTGTCACGAGCACGTACTCTGGTAACAAAGAAAACAATCGCGCCCATGGGAAACTATTCCAGGCCACACAGTTTCTTCCTGAACACTGACCTCTTCTTTGGATGGAACCCTCAGAGACAGGGTACCACAGTGATTGTGATACGCTCTTTTGAGCAATTCAGGGGAGTTACCAGCCAATGAGAGTTGAGGAGGAAGCCACTGTATTCCTATGGTGGGGTTTATCCTTGAGACATTTACGATGGTTTGCTTTGCACAGGTAAGAGAGGAAGACTTCTGCTCAAGGCCGTAAAGACCGGTAGATTCTCTTGAGACCCAAGCTGGTATGTAACAGACTTTTGTGAAAGGTTTGCCTGAGAAAACGTAGCTCGAAGCCAATGCGCTCAATGCGCTAGTGCTCACTAAAAAACGCAAGTCATGGTTGAAAATAGACTATACGCCATGTTTTCATAATGCATTAGGATAAACTCTACATATCTCAGTGGCTAAGGCGCGAAATTACCTACCGGGAGGTCCGTGGTTGGAATCCAACCTCAGCACCTCAACTGTCCCCGTCTGGACTTGGGCAACTTAGTACTAGCTCGGCCTTCGTGTGGCATGGCAGCTAGGCACCGGAAGTGTATCACACCTGAATGATTGTTTGTTGGTAGTGTGAGGAGATTTGAGATTTTTGTGGGACTTCGTCCTGCAACTGAAGCTAATCTATGCTGAAAAGCCGAGAAGCACTGTACAGCTGTTTCATCCTTATTGGGAATCATCAGCAGTGCACATCTAACAAAACTCCGGAGAGTCTCGAACCCGCAACCTCCTGGCCGGTAGTTTGAACACTTAACCGTTCGGCCACGAGTGGCTGATCAGCAGTGTGATTAACTCGCACTTAGACATGATATAGCGCCGCTCATCCTTCAATCACGGCATCCACATCACGCGGTCACACGTGTTGACTGGCTCCTCGAGCAACGACTTCTCAGATAGAAGTTTCACTCATCGGGTGAAGTTTATTCTTCCACTGAGCTACTTATATATTGTGGGTAGTGTGAGGAGATTTGGGATATTTTGTGTGGGATTTCGTCCTGTAAGTGAAGCCAATCTATGCTGAAAAGCCGAGAAGCACTGTACAGCTGTTTCAGCCTTATTGGAAATGATCAGCAGTGCGCATCTCACTAATCTCCGAAGAGACCCGAACCCGCGTCCTCCC
>NW_008753086.1:2159-2892 GCF_000715545.1 Opisthorchis viverrini | reverse complement strand
CCTGAACACTGACCTCTTCTTTGGATGGAACCCTCAGAGACAGGGTACCACAGTGATTGTGATACGCTCTTTTGAGCAATTCAGGGGAGTTTCCAGCCAATGAGAGTTGAGGAGGAAGCCACTGTATTCCTATGGTGGGGTTTATCCTTGAGACATTTACGATGGTTTGCTTTGCACAGGTAAGAGAGGAAGACTTCTGCTCAAGGCCGTAAAGACCGGTAAATTCTCTTGAGATCCAAGCTGGTATGTAACAGACTTTTGTGAAAGGTTTGCCTGAGAAAACGTAGCTCGAAGCCAATGCGCTCAATGCGCCAGTGCTCACTAAAAAACGCAAGTCATGGTTGAAAATAGACTATACGCCATGTTTTCATAATGCATTAGGATAAACTCTACATATCTCAGTGGCTAAGGCGCGAAATTACCTACCGGGAGGTCCGTGGTTGGAATCCAACCTCAGCACCTCAACTGTCCCCGTCTGGACTTGGGCAACTTAGTACTAGCTCGGCCTTCGTGTGGCATGGCAGCTAGGCACCGGAAGTGTATCACACCTGAATGATTATTTGTTGGTAGTGTGAGGAGATTTGAGATTTTTGTGGGACTTCGTCCTGCAACTGAAGCTAATCTATGCTGAAAAGCCGAGAAGCACTGTACAGCTGTTTCATCCTTATTGGGAATGATCAGCAGTGCGCATCTCACGAAACTCCGAAGAGTCTCGAACCCGCGACCTCCCGGC
>NW_008753086.1:0-2120 GCF_000715545.1 Opisthorchis viverrini | reverse complement strand
ATCCACATCACGCGGTCACACGTGTTGACTGGCTCCTCGAGCAACGACTTCTCAGATAGAAGTTTCACTCATCGAGTGAAGTTTATTCTTCCACTGAGCTACTTACATATTGTTGGTAGTGTGAGGAGATTTGAGACTTTTGTGGGATTTCGTCCTGTAAGTGAAGCATCAGCCACTCGTGGCCGAACGGTTAAGTGTTCAAACTACTAGCCGGAAGGTCGCGGGTTCGAGACTCTTCGGAGTTTCGTGAGATGCGCACTGCTGATGATTCCCAATAAGGATGAAACAGCTGTACAGTGCTTCTCGGTCTTTCAGCATAGATTGGTTATTATTTGTTACACGGCTTTACACTGATGATGTCTGACTGTCATTCTCCCCTTTTACTAACATCCAGATCGTCCTTGTCATGGTATTTATCGTGGCTGTGATAATCTACAGACTGCTCATAATGGTCCCATTATTCAAAAACAAATTGTTGCGTGCGAACGCCGGAATATATGCAAGCATGTCTGGCGCTCTTGTCAACCTGGTTGTCATCATGTGTCTGGGAAAAGTTTATGAGAAACTGGCTCAGAAAATGACAGAATGGGGTAAGTCAGTTCGTTTTTCTTCATGTTTTTCTGCCACGTGTTCGCCAAGAATTTCAGATGCGCTTTCATGGCATGCAGGGCAGTAGTATAATAGTTTGTGAGGATGGAACGCTGCGAGTTTCCAAAAAGGTGTTTTTTTTGCCCAACTCGTGATACATTCATGAATACGTGGAGTCCCTAGTTACGCTTCTCTCCTTTAGGAAGTTTAGCACCAGGCAGGCTAACTCGATGTGCGGTTTCAACTATCCTAAGGTAATGGACGTGGCTAACTGAGTATTTGTCAACAAAATACCAGGTTTCTGTACTGGTATACTGGTACTGTATACTAGCAACGCTCCCTGAGTTCCAAACCGCCAAACGACCGTTATGTGCTGATTTTGTTAATGAAGGCATTGGCAGTTGGGTAATTCCCATATCTTATATGGGTCATATCTGTTCCACAACTGATAGATTTGTACACACCAGGGAAAGGATAACGGCAAAAAAAGGCATAATACCGAACCAAGACAAGACAATACTTGCAAGGCTATAAAAAGTGGTTGTTATCCGAAGATTTCGTCCGTGCATATTTCGGACACCACCAGCCACGGCTTTGGTAACCCGAAATCATCCGTTTCGATGAGTCTGAATTTTTAAATCATTTTGAGATCTGTAAAATACTCAGAGAAAGACTGTACTATTCACTAACTTGAATGTCTTCACTATCCCCTTGTTTCAGAAATGCACCGAACACAAAGCGAGTTTGA
This sequence comes from Opisthorchis viverrini, assembly GCF_000715545.1. Taxonomy (NCBI): domain Eukaryota; kingdom Metazoa; phylum Platyhelminthes; class Trematoda; order Opisthorchiida; family Opisthorchiidae; genus Opisthorchis; species Opisthorchis viverrini. The sequence continues at coordinate 784 of NW_008753086.1, read as the reverse complement.
TAATCAGTTGATCTTCAAAGTATTTCTCTTCCAATTTATCAACTTCTACTCGTCAATCGTGTATATCGCGTTTTTCAAAGGACGGTGAGTCATACTCGATTGAATCTGTTTTGAAGACCTTTCGCTCCTGTCCAAAATGTTAAGTGACCAAATTTACGCAATAGCACCAGCAGAATATATTGTTTGTCATTTTTTCATGCCTTCTGGAAGGCACCTTATGGTGATCCAGGGTGTATATCTCTAAATGCTTCACAATCATTCTGAAACTTCTTGTCCCGAGGAAAAACAACACAATATTCATCAATGTCTGGACGTTAGATACTACTGAAAATGTCGCAAGATAATAGACGACAGCCCACAACCGGTCTTGTCATTCTTAGAGCACTTCAGGTAGGCGCATTCCGCGAGTTTGTGTGAACCCTCTGCTCTACCTGAATGAGAGATACAGCTAGATTCTGCTGAGTCTGCCATTAAAACCGATTTGATGCGTCAATGAAAGTAGTTGGCAGATTCCGTCCAGTTTGGGTTCAGGTAGAAGAAACTTGAAAACCGCGCCTTCCTGATGAACCCCAAGTGGAGGAGACCCGTTGAGGGCTGTCGAAGAGATCTCAGCAATCATACGTGTTGTGCGTTCCGTCTAGACTGGGTATTGCCATAGCTCGAATAGCTTACCAACTGAAACATAAGGCGCTCTTATGCAGCACGTTCAGTTGAAGAAGACTATCATGAACGGGGAATTTAAGAACAGAACGAAATCGGTTACTCCGGGGAAGGATTTATCATA
>NW_008753085.1:3034-5498 GCF_000715545.1 Opisthorchis viverrini | reverse complement strand
ATTGCAGAGTTAAATTCCGGGATATTCAATGCCAGTGTATTTGTGAACGCCTCGTTTGACAGCATTTGGATGTTTGGTACATTCGGCAGGTTACACGTATGCAAACGCTTTTAAATGGAAAATATATATACCTTTGAAAATTCTGCTGTTCGCTGCGGTACACGGTCTTCAGCTGCGTTTCAATTATGTGAGTAGCGGTAAAGTGCCATCAATGCACTTGTCATCCCCAAAGTATGTGGTGGAAGATTTAATATTTTATTACCGGTTGTTTTGTTTCTTGGGTGTTGAACGCGACTCGTCCATGGCTGAACATACCAGAGTCATTTATTACGATATCAGGCTAAAAATCTGAGTGACTTTGATGGTAGCCGGATCTTACATAATTACTAAGCTGGAATGAATTTGCAGTATCAGAGTGCATTCTCATTCGCGTTGCAATATTTGAAGATATTTCGAACTTGTTTAGAGTAGCGTCTGACATGGTCGATTATGACGTCCAATAAGAAATCTGAGATTCATCGCATCGAAATATATTTTTCTTCCGAAATTATTCGCACCCAATGCAGCGCCCGGTAAGTTAGGTTGTAAACTAACCATTCGATGCAACCTAGACACCCAATTTTTAATGCAAACCCGCATTTCAATTACGGGTCTTTAAACAATGTTTATTTTCTTGATCGCATAGTCTGTCAGCTTGTCTCCAATCTGTTGAATTTAACTTACACCGAAAAAATGAAACATTCCTCCAATCAAAATAATTGAAGATAGTTAATTTATGTCGTTGAATTTCCAGTGGGAGATTTTTTAAGCTGAGAATTTGCTATTTTTTGATAATACCAAGCGTATTCGTTGCATTGAGATTAGGAAGATATGACAATGAATCGCTCTTCTCGTTTGGACATTTTGTTGTGAATTGATGGACGGTAGTGCAACTCTGTATCGGTCCCTTGGTTTCCTGCTACGCCAACTATGGTGTGTAAAAAGGCACGGCAGCTCTACACAGCCCTTTGTGGAGACAAAGGAAAAATAATTAAAACTGTATTTATAGGGTAATCAGAGTGTCCCAAAAGGTCGTGCCAGAATGTCCGTGATGGGGCGAGTAGCCTCCTGTCAAGGATGCTTGACCCGGATTGGCTGGCATTCTGACCAATCAGGACATGCCTTCGTTTGGCCCGTGTCCTGCACGTGACACATCCGTCCAAATCATGTGCTGTTCGGTTATTAGGGACGGCTGGCTCTCGAACAACATTGGCATCGGATTATTCGATTTAATATAGCAGGCCTAACTCTCCAGCACGAACGATAGTTTGTAAAATTCTGCCGTTGACTCGGAGAAGAGATCCACCGTCGTTGAAATTGGTTGACAGTTGGAAGGACCGGGTATGATGCATGTACCAGTTTACTGCGCATATGTACATTTGTCAGCTGCGAGCAACAGTCCAGTTAAATGTGAAATCGCTTCTTTTGACGGAATTTGATGAAATTCTTTTTAAATGTTGGAATGAGCAGTAACACATGTTATTAAAATAACACGTCACCAAACCTTGGAAAAATCGCTCTCTTCAAGTTCACAAGAATGAAAGTTCATGAGCTACCATAACCTGAGACACGGCCACGTGATTACTGACCCTAACGCGTCGAGTTTGCACCGAGTAACATCTCGCTTAGAACGATCAATATTGGGAACATATAGCCTAAATTGGACATTGCTGGGCGCGACCTCAAGAAGTTGACCGTTTTCCTGCAACCACATGTCCCGAAGAATCAAAAGCTCTCCCATAAATGGTCATAGCGATGTTGACACGCAAGCATTGAACCGAAATTAGAATAGAGAAAAAATGTTTTCCTAATGCGGCAGTTGATCGCTGCAACTTGCAACGTTCTGAGTGTGAGATATCAAGGAGTGTTCTAGGGATTACTTCTACCTGGGATATCCAATGCAGTCTCGGGAGGAGTTAAATGTGAGGTGAGTTGTGCTAATCTAGCCAATAACACGGTGAACTTTGACGCGCCTGTGCAAAATCGAATCGCGAAATTTCACCATCGGGCTTCAAATCAGGTGACGAAAAGCCGCATTTCAGCTAGGCACTATCGCGGAATTCGTTTATTTAATGAAGTCCATGTCATTACATGGAGCACCATTTAACCAGCTGAGGTAAAGAGGATGAAACTGTAATTACATGTTCTTGCTGACTTTATCGTTGCATCGCATGTGTACAACCTCCAGGCTTTGCATTGCGCGGTGTTTCTGATTGTCATATAAAGCAGGTCCTAATTATCTGTCGGAGATGCCTCATTCGATTATTTTGAAACAGTTGTGTTTTGTGGCTCAATAATTTACTTGCTATTCGAGACGTCTTTATGTGTTCCACAAACGTTTTCTCAGAGCCATAGCTCGTGTGGGTTGGTGCCTGTGAATCTGTAACGAGGCAGTTAGAAAGCCCGTTTTCATTTGTGCAACGGT
>NW_008753085.1:0-2831 GCF_000715545.1 Opisthorchis viverrini | reverse complement strand
GTGTTGGCTGAAAATAATATAGTACGTTGCCAAACACGGCCTGCACGGGAACAATATTTATAGAAATGCGGCCCACATATGCATCTTCCCAGCAACGGATCCGCCGCATTTTGCCGATCTAAAGATGAATAAACATATTTCACAAGCAGCTTGCAATATTGTGGCAACTCATGTTGATCACACTCTCGGAAACCCTTTCAAAGACAAACCTGGAGTGTGAACGCGGATTTTTACTTAGTTTTATTACGCGCGTCCGCACAGTTTTTAGGAGACCCCAGGCGCTGACATGGAAAATAACTGCTGAATTTATCTACCATTTACATCTGGTCAGAGTTTGATGCAAATGGAGTCAGCCCAGAACATTCTCTGGTTTAACTAAGCAACTAGATTACATGCTATGCAAGCCCGTTTTTTCTCAAACGTACGATGGTTTTGGCGTGGAGTCGCATTGACCGCAGGTGCGGTAAAACTAAATAAGGTCTGTCAAAACGGACTTGACCATAGATTGTATAACTGCAAATTTGCGTCAGTTATATTAAAAATGCAATCTCATCGCAAAACTGGACACGAAAACGTTAAAGGACTTGAATTCGTAAACATTGTTCAAATTGTATCTGAATGTCCAAACAAATGTGGAGTTACATATGGTTGTTGACACTGCAGTGTCTGCGTTTGTTGACTCAACTTTCATTATCTAACAAAAGATAAGGTAGCCTTAATACTTGAGCTATCACATCGTTGCCATGCGTATATAATTCTGAAAATCCGAACTGTGCGTGACTTCACAGGCGATTCACACCCAGCAGTACAACTGGACGGAACGCGCAGCAACATTGATAAATGCGGTTGACTCGGTCGGTGTGATTATTTTTTCACTCCAGTTGTTGAATCGCTTTTCCATTAGAGTTGACTCAAAATGTGGATATATTATAGAATTGCATCCGACGTATTTGTCATCTAGGAAGTATGTGACAGTAGTTGTGATCCAACTGTAAACAGGAGTTTCTTTTGCTTGCTATCTTGTACGACGCATAGTGCAAAGCACCATGCAAAACCTACTCCACCACGAAGGAAGTACGTGACAGTAGTTGTGATCCAACTGTAAACAGGAGTTTCTTTTGCTTGCTATCTTGTACGACGCATAGTGCAAACATGCAAAACGCATAGTGCAAAGCACCATGCAAAACCTACTCCACAAACCACGAAGGAAACGACCGAATCACAGCATGAAAAACACATACAGTACTGCCGAATTGAATGCAACAAACGAACCAACCATACATACGAGGTTGAAACCACGTGATATTTACAAGAGACCAATCAAACCACACGAGGACCGTTTTCAGAACTACGAGATACTCTATAGAAGCTAAATAATCACAGGCAGAAGAGGATGAATTCACCCCTCAACCCTGCACTGACGATTTCACCTCGATTGGTGATGAAACTTTGCAATCCCACTGCCACGCTCGGCGAACAGACCGATAACCAAACAGCACACCCGAGCTACCTACATTTCACAACATTGCTAATAATGCATTTAACTTATGAATGCCTCGGTATGTTGGCTATTCTGTATGTCCTAATTATCATAGTGCATGATGAGACGTTCAATCATCGTATTTCTGGGGAGTATGATTTTTCAAACGTTTATATCTGACATGGCGGGTGGACAAATATTTGTGGGTTTAGTCCATCATACTATCCTGATTGTTCCGAAGTATCCCACGTTACATCCAGCAGACAGTGAGTTTGGATATTGCCCAGCAAAATTATGCAAACAAATCATTCAACATTTGGTCCAGATCTGCTGGTGTAACTGTGTTAATGGTGGAAAATTGGACGCATCGCACTGTTACGTCAAATCATTATAAACAGTTTGCTGAACTGTCGTCAATGCCAATTGCAAACAAATTGAGGTGTGCTCGACACACAATACTGGCGACATCCACGACCAATTAAACTGACTTAGAGTATTTAGCATAGACTCGCTGCAAGAGTCGCTCAACAAATTGTGTGGGATTAACCCCATCGAAATATTTTGTTCCCTCCGAAATAATCCGCACTTCTTTCACCGGCCAGTGAAACCGATTTTGGTCAATTATTAGGAAGACCTCAAACTTAAGTGTACTTGAAACTGCTACATTTCGATTTGCGACATGCTTTTCGACCTCGACCGATAGTCTGTAATGCTTACCGCATTGATCCCTATTTTCTTCTAAATTAATCCGCATTTGCCATCTGCCATTTGTCCCTAGTCTGCTGAGAAGTGGAAAGTGGAGAGTGTGGAGCCGAAATTATAAGGGAAAAAGTTAAACATTCACTAACAATCCTTATCTTCTTAACAGCGGCGAATAGCAGTTTGCGGCAAATGTAGCTGCTGAGTTGAAGACATTCATGGTTATAACGGATAAATCATCAGGTGAATATAGTGACAACATGAATTGTACTATATTCATCACTGAAGGTCCACTAGGTATTTCTCGTGGTAAATAAATGCGACGAGCACCTTTGTGCCACAGGGAATCAAAGGCTCCGGACTGCAATTTTCACAATGCTTCTTTAATACTTGTACAAAAGGAACTGATAAGTCGAACTGTTAAAGCTTCGCAAACGCAAAGTCGAAAACGAAATAAAACAAATCTCATGCAGCAGGCATTTTATTACGCCACTCGCGTTGAGTTTGAATTATGCATATTAGTTCATGAACTGCCAACGACGAAGTGATCATCTCCATGAGGGCTAACCTAATAAATATGGGGTCAAATAAAATTGCTTTTTCCAACGAATTTCCACGCAGCCGATCTAACGTCAATGTTGAAAATTGTTTG
>NW_008753084.1:1781-5504 GCF_000715545.1 Opisthorchis viverrini | reverse complement strand
CTTGACATGACGGATTGTGTAGCTTATCAAAACTCTGAGCCATACTGGACGAAGCTCCTAAAATATATATCAGGTTGTTTATTACATGGCGATTTGACAAACAGAATCATGTGGCCCTCTAATTCGAAAGTTGAGCTGACGAAAACTTTGTCACATTCCGGCAGTCGTAAGCAGACTATCGTTGATTTGTGGACTGCCTACTAAGCTAAGGTTTTTGGTTGGGGACCCAATTCGTCCTCCTGCCTTCGTGCTACATCGGTTCTCTCTTAGTGGGATTAGCAAGCTCACTGTTTTCAAAACATACACCAGGAATGATAAGTGAACTATGGAATCATCTTTCTTCAGTGCTATCTCTTGAATCCGATCAAGTCCCATTATGTGGATCTCAGCCTTAGACGCGTCAGTTAGACATTTATAGAACTAACACATAGGGCGCTACGACTCACACTTAACAATCGGCGTCCGCTATCCAGGCCCTGTTGTTCTGTTTTTAATGAGACTTTTACCGGAATAGCTCTTACAGTGGATAAACCAGTAAATTGTTTTTGTGCTGGTTGTTTCCCTGACGGTATAGCTCTAGGCTAACAGAATGAATGGCTCAAATAACCTACTCCGTTTTGCCTGACTTTTCATTCTGATCACAACCGGTACTGGTGAAAATAGCGCCTACTTTCAAGTGCCAAATCTGATTTATCGAAAACGTTTATCGAGAACTAGCTACACCATTGTTCACCACGAAGAACTCAGGTATCGTCTTAATAGCAGGAGATTTCAGTAAGACGGTGGAACCCTTAATTTTCATCAAAAGCACGCTTTGGTGGTGTGTTTATGCTGAATGAGAATACAATGATAATGCTGAGCGCCTTTTTTCAATAACACGGTTCCGGTTAATACACGTGCGTTGTTGCTACACTCCGGTCTTCTTCCTTGTTCCACCCGACCTGTGCGCATGTGTACTGTGTGGATTCATTAATACCAGCCCGTATATCTGCACATTTCAGAACTGACGTGTGCCGTCCTCTCGAACGTCGAATACCGCTGACTTCCTGACATCCCACGCTACACTGGTCACAATTTTTTCTCAAAAGTACTGAGTTTCGACGCAATGAGTACCGCTGCTGAACGTAACCGGAGACCCTGTGAGCTACTGATGACAGCAGACAAGATATCTAAATAATAATTTCCTGCGTTCAAAAGCTCTCATTATCTGTGGTAATCGGCGCCGCTCTGTTAAAAGAACAAAACGAGATGATGGCAGTTATATTACCTCAGATTCATCATGGAAAATCTTCGTTGTAAGCTAATTGGTGATTTATAGGAATAGGATGTCATGTTTGTTTCCGAATGACACACGATTAGGTAGAATAACACTAGGTGAATAATCCATGGAACTGATATTCCCGTTCTACTCAGTTTCCATACAAAATTGTAAAGGATTTTTTTGGCCTATGTTAAAAGTATCATTTTGAAACGACTGTCCAACTAGGGTACCTGATTGATCTGCTGGATGTTTGTTCGTTTGGTCTCAACTAATGTGGAATACAAAGAGTGAACAACTTTTTATTACCCAACAAAACGGTCTTGCAGTGCAGCATGTGCCAAAGCAGGCAGAGTGTACACGCCATCGCATAACCACTGGTCTAAATGAAACAAATTGATTTTGTGAGGAAATCTAGCTACCGGGAACGACGGACATTACCTGCTTTGTCAAACGTTCATATTGACGTAAAAGACTTTTAACGGACCTTCTTGTATAGGAATGGCTTCGCTCTCCCTTTTCTTTCTTGCGGGGTTTTCTGAAACTCGGAGTGCTTCGGAACAAGAAAGAAAACGAGTTGGTGTGCGATTATCAGGAGGTGTAGTCATCATCTTGATTCCACTTAACCTTACACCCGTGTCGTCTACGCATCTAATTTGCCGCAACACTCACAAGTCCAAGAAGACCAGTGAAATTCTACCAGTGGCATCCGAGGGGAATCATCAATTGAAGCACCCTGAAGCGGAAGATTAACGAACCAAACCAGGTCAGAATTAACTTGAAACTCTTCCAATCCACCAAAGCAAGATTATGACAGCCACACTAACGGACAAGAACCGTTAATTGACACCCAGCACTGATCCAATGTGACAATCTGCAGAGGACTCACTGATTGGTTCCCCGTCTGTCTTATAACCTGGCCATTTTGGTCAAAAGTGAAAAGTTGCCCAAATAAAAAACACCGATTTTCTATCAAGCTCCTCTGAAACGAAAAAAAGCGCTTAAAAGAACGTTTGATATCTCAGTAAGTTCATAACCAAGGTGGGGAAAATTTCAAAGTAGCCATCGAGACAGCCATATCCGACCATAGATAGGCACTCGTCACTCACTATTGTATACACAAGACGACTTCACTGGGATTCAGGAGTGCGTTTCTCGAAACGACGGTAAATTAGGTGGAAGGTATAATGAAGAGTGATGTCACACTATGAAAAACACCTTGAAATATTCACGGCCACTTTATCCTTAGCAGTACCCCTTCTTGAGAGGATTTGTTCTAAGGTTGCAGATATTTCCTGCACATATATACTTAACCGTATAGGACGATGGAATGATCGGCGAAAAATTAATTCAGTACTTTTTACTTTAAAAACTCCTCTACATGAACGAAACGATAACAGCGTTGTATCTTATTATCTCAGGGAAATAGACAAGTACGTATTACCAAAGACTTTCATTGAATAATATTGTTACACGTAACGTAACTGTACCGCCGAATTTCTGAGTTTCCAGTCTCACCGAAAGTTTTAAGTCATGGCTGCTTTCATCTGAACAGCTAATTTTGCCATCCAAAAGACAACTGATTGTGACATACCCAAAGTATACTTTCCGAATCATACATATTCTTTTATGATTTATATTCCGAAATAGAATGTCATCGTACTCTCTCAATTGCATGACCTTTTGTATTGAGTCTCAATGCGCTATTACCTGCCGCTCCCAGGCTAATTTTATCTCTGTTTCTCATGCATCATTTAACATTTCCATTGTCAAAGAGGGTTTTTCCTTTGGCCCAAGTATAGTAAAACTACCTAGAAGGCAGTCAAAAAAGTGCACCGGAAAGCAGTAGACAGAAAAACAACGATGTGGTCTGTCAATCCATTACAAATAGTTACCTTGAGAAACCTGTACACTGGATTATAATACAGTGCAATTCACCTAACGTGCCTCATAATTTGATGGAGTTCGATGGCGCAAATCAGTTTTGTATCTTTTCCACTAAGACAAAGTCGCACTGAAATATTCAGCCTTTCAACGCTTAGAATAGGTGAACGATTTTCAATCTCTCCTTGGAGTTGCGTTTTTTAAGTCTTCCACTCTTCGGAGTATTTTTGCGTCTGATGTCAAAACACTGTCAACTTGTCAAATAAGGAAGTCAGTTGATCCTGATCGTTCAAGCCCACAAAGCTAGAGTTGATGAGAATCTGTTTCAGAAATGGTTGAGAAGATCCTTCAGAGTGGACTGTCCAGGCAGAACTACAGGAATACTACCAGGAAGGTCAGATTCCTGAAAGCAACTTCAGAACGCCCGGAACCTACTGCTCCACCAAAAACTCAACTGGAAAGCCGGAAAGCATCCAGGCCAATCAATCGTTCAATCAATTCAGCAAGACCTGATGAGTGTTCTTGCGGCCACAGAAGCACGACCGAATGTGATCAGCGTTCAGGCTTTTCACAGAGGCACG
>NW_008753084.1:0-1674 GCF_000715545.1 Opisthorchis viverrini | reverse complement strand
TTGTTCGGAATACAGCTGTTGTGTTCCCTTCTGTGAGTCTTTTCTCTCCGACACTAGGCACTGGAGCGGGTCAGCAGCAGATACCACAGATTGATGAATCAGCAGAGATAACAAACACCCACCGAGGGGATTCAGTGAGACCCAACTCTACCGTAGAGAAGCCAAATCAACCAGAACTTGGCTCTCAAAGGGACCCAAGTTAAACTATTTCTCAGCACCAAGTTTGCAGTTTGTTGCATCATATCCTGCCCACTTCGTTGCACCCAACACAATAGTTGTTCTGGTGAAATGTAAGAGTTTTAGGGTTGTTATTGGCCAGAAAAAAGACGTGTGCCTGATTGTTCACTGGTATTTGGGTAATAGCTGTATGTATTGTTTAAAAATTTGAAAAAAATGTAGGTGATATGAATTTTATTGCTCAAAAACACGAAGCATTATGCACGTCATGGAGAACGTGATACTGAAGGTGTCACATCACAATAAATTCAGAGGAAAAGACAAAATTAACATAAAGGATAGATAGGGAAGAACGACTAGAATAACATACCTTGAATCTGAGCGTGAAGAGCTTCTGGATGTGCTTGGCCTCCTGTTAGCCTTTTTGATGTGTGAGTCCCTACCTTTCGAATCATGGGCCAGTTTTTTTCTAGCTCTTGACTCGGCTGTGGACCACTTGGATTTCTGGTATATTACCTGTTTTTCTGATTCGTATGGGCCTTCGTTGTATAAACTGTGAATCACAATGATAAATATGTGGACCACATTTGATTTATTTATCACGCTGTTTTATTGTAGGCTTTTGCAATCGACTGAATAGGAAGCCTAGTATCAACAACCTATGCGGATTCGTTCCTTGCAAACCTGTTTGGTGCTGCTGTGGAACGTTTTTTACAAACTAAAGGATAGAGCTGAACATTCCGACTGGATTAGCAAGAAAGCCAGGCTATAGGAAGCAATGAGAGGCGCTTATCTTGCCGGCAACAGCGCGGTTTGCCTCTGTCACACAGCACAATTGCAATCACCCGTTTTTGTTTGTTCCCACTTAGTCAAAGGTGAACGATGCTACTATTGTGACCCTTATCGACTGAGGTCACTTTTCTTACAACCATAACTACATTGACATGGGGCCAAACTGACGAAGCTGGATGACATCTTTTCTCGTATTTGTGGTTGACACATTCTCTCTAATGAGGCCTAAGGCAGTAGTGAATTGCTTGAGTGTCGACACTGATCCTTATTAGGGCATGTCGAGCCACCGCTGAATAATGTTCTAGTTCCAAAAACGCTTTTAGGCTTCTTGATGGTGACCGGATGCGTCGCTTGTGTTCATCTAACCTGATCTAGAATTGTCTAGATGTCTGTTTGATATATCTCGCTCAGTATTCATAGCAGCTGATCCTACATAAGAAACCGTTCAGTTAATCGGTACTCTGTCCTGGTGTTCTTGGTGTGACAGGGGTCTTATCCATTCGACAAGACATGCCAACATCATAATCCCTGGAAATGCTTACTTTAATTTGTGAACGTTTTTGTTCGGAAAGGGTGTAGGGAGTTTAGTTAAACTTTTAAGTCGTATTGTAAGAGGAAGAGTGTTTCGTAACTTCCGTTTCTACATTTTTTCTCTGTTCATTACAATATTGGATCGGGCACACAGAACAAAGAATGTAGATGTCA
>NW_008753083.1:0-5529 GCF_000715545.1 Opisthorchis viverrini | reverse complement strand
ATTATTATCATTATATTGTGAACCTTTCATAGTAAGTGTCATGTAGTGCCCACCACGATTCGTCTCGGACGCACAAGCAAAGAATTTACTGCCTTCGTAAGCTGCTTGGTCAAAGCATTTCCATCAGATACTGTAGCTGGATGTAAGTGTATAGAATAAGGCCACTAACAACCTTTTTATAATCATTTCTTGACAGGACAGACAGAGCTCATTAAAGAAAGTATTTTAATGATAGAGATACACTTTATACTGACTGACGGATTCACGTCATTTACGTCACCAGAGTGGGGCAGCTTATCCACGAGCCCAACTCGAATTACGATCGTTTGTGATACAGGATTGCGTAACTTCGTCACGCCTGTTTCTATTTTTAACGTATTTTTGGGATACTGCCGATGGGGTGAACAGGATCTTCAATACACTGAAGAGTGACCTCCACGTTAAGGTGGTGAAGTCGGTTGCAGACTTAGAGGACGCATTTAAAATAGTGCAGCAAACGAAGCAGCCCAGAAAGGCTCCGAAATCTCAGGGTAACAATTGTGTTTCATTCCCGGATTGAACGCACCCTCGTAAACCAAAGAGGTTTTAATTGTACACCCCATATAGTTACACCATTCGGCCTTTGTATTGTATGAAGTTAAAAATTTTTGAAACAACCCGAAAATATTAAACTCACCGGAATCCAAAAACTGTGAAAAAATTGCTTTAACTAGGACGCCGGGTCCATGGACCACTGTGGCTATATCCCTTGGTTCTCTCACCGAGACAGGAAAGAGCGGTAAAGGCAGAGTCGCGCACAAGAGCCTATGGCACGGTCCGCTTGCATAGTCATTCAAGTTATCTGAAAGATTTGATTCAGAGGGCCATTTTCAGCGCTGTTGTGCCATGGCTTCCAGTTTCTTCAAATGACAGTAAGTTGTGTTCTTAATGACTATCCAAGAGGCAGGAAGAGAAACGCTTGACTGAATTGACCCCTTGATAATTCCATAGTTTTTTGCAGTGTAAAAGACTTTCTACCATTTAGCCGTTTCCAATGATGGCAGGTCCTCGCAAGTTAAACCCTGTAAGGTATGGTCTTATCATCCCAGACCCATCTAGCGTGAGCGTCTTATCTAATGTTAAAGGATTAGGTGTGTCATAGCACAACAAATTCAGTGTCACAGTCAGGCCCACCCGATGCTAATAGGTTGCTTACGTTTGGGCATCAGAATTTTTCATGCAATATTAAGTCGTGTAGTCCGGGTCTTTGACAAAAAAGGGGGCATAAATTTGGCTCTTCCTGAGAGAAAAACTAAACACATTCTTGCATCGTAGGATTCAGGGGCTTCAGAAGACTTTCCTTGCGTTTCTGATTAGACAAGCGATCGCTTGGGCCGTAAAGAGTGAATAAATCCAGCATGTCAGCTGCCATAAGCTTTACCGAATTATCTACAGGGAACCCGATAAGCATCCAGGCTAACCAACCAATCAATTAATTCAGTAACAGCCTGGGTCGATTGAGTATAAAATTCAAAGATAACACGTGGTGTTTTGTAACTGCCACACTTTTTGTCTGCAACAAAGCTGCTGTGTTTCTTGTTGGAGGTTTTTTTCCCAGCACTAAGGCACTGTATGGAGGAGAGCATTAAGATATAATTGAATGACTCGCAACTGTATAAGATCCATTTACAGTAATACGGCTCGCGTACTTTGCAAATGAGTAGGTACCATGGAGTCATTTCCATCTTTGGGTTCTTGGATAAGATGGGGAAGTTTCCAACAGAATATCAAAATCTGAATGAAAGAAGAATCGTCGGTGTTAAACAGGGATTCAAGCGGAATCCTACAGTAAGCCTTCAACCGCTCGCACTTTTTAGAAATAATAATACCAGTTCAGTCGAGAGGCATTTACAGATATGCACTCATTTGCAAAAATAGACTGATGTGAACTGGGGGCTTAAATGAACGCTGCATTTTCATATGGTTTTATTAGAAGTAGCACGCAACTTCCACATCATGCTTTAAACGGAATGAAGTAGGAGACACGGAGGTATATTTTCCGAAATACCAGCGAGACCAGTTATGTGGTCAGTTATTGCACAGCAAAACTATCGGACTGATCCCTTTTAGGCGCATGTGGGATCATTTAGCTCAATATAGCCTGGTGGTTTAGATCCGAAATAATTGAATGGAAGTTTCGTTTTTTTCAGCACAGCCCAAGACTTCTCGGATGCTTCTTTCTTGAAATGGTTTAAATGACGGCATCTCAGCTCTTGTGGTTATACCGAGCAGCATAACATATTGATGGTAAAACTTTGTTGCATTTGAACGACTCTTTTTACTTTTGGTAGATTCTGACTGTTGAGGAGCAATGACCAGCTTTAGGTCGGAAGAAACCGTCTGGTGATAGATGTCCGGAAGTCTGGAGCCTTTCAAAAAAGCACTTGGCCAGCGCTTGCCCGGCTGAGTCAGGGCTAAGCATGATCTTCATGGAATTATCCCTGCCGGTAAATGGCCAGCCCCTATAAGATAACGCCACAGAACATCTATGACGGCACAGCCTCCAGCTGGCATCAAGATGGTTTGACATCAATTCTTTGTGCCCAATTTATATACTGGAAACTTGGTTGCAGTATCCTGTTCCAAAGAAAGAAATCATCCAGAGGCAACGCTTCCCCTACGCATAAACGCCATGCAACTCAAAGGGAAACCCATGTACCAACAAAACCAGACGTGAGTTAAAAGGCTAGGGTCGGATTCGGTTTGGTTTTTGGTACCATAACTGCTGCTTTGTTTCAGGCTCAAATCGCGTTGCATTTCTGTTTTAACAGTCCGTAGCAAGGTAAGCTGCCTGCTCGCAAGAACTTAGAGAACACTTTATGGATACAATTTGCAATCCATTCCACCTTAAAGATTATACAAACTAACAGTTGCGCTAGATTTCTGCAACCGATTGTAGGGTGTAGACAGCGTTCATTTCAGGTTTCCTCAGAGTTGTGGAAGAAGGTCACTTGAGTTAAAGATCGTTGGAGACAACGATATTGTGACTGAGTTGATGTTTCATCCATTTCGCAAAAGGGCTTGCCCGCAAGCTCCTCTTGGACAGTCGATCTAATCACGTAAGGTGGAACGTGGCTACTCTCAAGCGCGTTGAATTTCGCAGTACCATTACTTCCTTTCACGTCCTGATCTCCCGGCTCTAAGCATCTGGTTATGATCGGCGTACACAATGCGGTGTACTGCTTTACTGCCCTCAGTAGCACCCAGTGATCTCGACAAAGCTTGGTGTCTATTTTCTCGGCTATGATGGTTATAGCAGACAGTGCTACGTTGACCATCGTCATTGGCATGAATGCGCTAGACCAGTCAGACATTAACGAGTTGTGGGCACACGGGGTGAGATGTGTGGCTGAAGAGGAATTCCACAGAGGAACGCAAACTAGCAAAAGAACCGGTACAAGATTAGGGCTGGTAATAACTTGCAAGTTCTAGAAATTGCAGCCATCCTAGGTTGGGACCCTACTGGCAACAAAGTTCAACCCGGTACGTGAGACGCCCAAGGCTTTTATCCCCAAGTTACACGGCGGAGGCGCTTGTTTCGAGCGGTTGGACTGCTTTGTACCAGCGATTCAAGCGCGCAACTGAAGTGGTAATTTTTATTTATCCACTAGTTAAGCATCTAATTGAAATCATTTACGTAACCCGGCGGTGCATTTTGTGAATTTCTCTGCGCAATCTAACAATCGTGCACTTATTCTGCTGTTCAAAGCGGCCATAAAAAATCCCTCATTGTGGCAGACCCCAAATTTTTGCTCTCCATCTTAACTGACGTCTTCTCAAACTCGCCAGGCTTTAGTGATCTCACCCCATTCCCTCGTTTACCTGAGCCTTCACATTCAGCAGTACCTTTTTTGGACGCTCAATTTGGCAGTTATTAACTCCACCTTGCCTGTGATCGGTGTTAACAGAGATATTCGGCCAGAAACAATCCCAGAGAGCTAATATCGGCTTCTTTTTATCCCTGCGTATTTCCCTGGCCAACCTGAAAAAATTCTGCTGCCCAAAGAATTGCACGTTCCACCCCAGTGATCTCAAATATGGTGTTCATTATGGGACTGTCCAAAAACTCAAATGTGCTAGGCCAGTGATGAAACGACACTGCCATGCCCAGTATGATAACATTCCCGCAACAATTTCGTTCCCACTTTTGACTTTACCCCGTCGCCGACTCGTTTCGTTGATTCAAAATACGACCAAACTCTTCAGCCGACCCCGAGGACGCGTCCATTCCAATCTGCTAAACCTTTAGTTCATGTTTGTGATTTTCGTGAACTTCCGGTCTGTGCTGTCTAAAAAGTCAATATTCTACTTTTCCGATCGCGATATGGCCTGTGTTCTGTTACAAAATCGCTCTTCCAAGGAACATTTACATCCGACTCCACTACATCATAGACAACTGTAAGTCTCCAAAGTTTCACCGTTCACAATTCTAAGATTCCCGCCTTTAGCAATATGCATTGCCAGTGCACCTTGTCACTCCACTTTCTTGTAACGCTGACCATAACCCCAATAGTCCAAGGCCACGAGGCTTCAGCGGTGGTTTTAGGCTGTAGTTCGAAATTACCAGCTGGAGAACGCCAGCTCTGCCGTTTCGAGGATTACGTTGTTCTGATTCTTCAATTTTCGCCCCTTTCAGACTTCCTCTCCCGAGCCGGGTATGGTGCCTCTTGTTTTGTCCTCCACTCTTTTGTTTTTGCGCACCACCTTCAAATTCTAACGATCTGATCGTGCCCCAGCTGCCGCATCCCACTCGCACCCTCAAAATTGCCCTGAAAGCGTGTTTCAAAAAATAGAAGCATTAACACAACGTTTAGGTGTTCCATAGCAATCATTCTGGTCCTTAAGATCTCCCCACGCAGCCGCAGTTTTATTAGAAGTTGTTTAAAAGTACTCGGAGTCCACTTTGGGTGCGGAAATAGTATTTTATTGGCCGTCGGTGGCCTCGCACATTGCCTCTATGAAAATCCTAAGAATGGAGCTGTTACAGACTAAAAAAAGCGTGGAGGTTTGTAAAACCAGTTGCCTTTGGGGCGTCATATCACGTGCATTTGGTGAGTCTCGTAGCATATTGTCCTCACCTATCGATGAATTTTTCGATTCATAGGGGGATTACTCGGGATATGTGCCACAACAAGGGCAAGCTCAGATCAGAAACAGGCGTCAGACAAAACTTGCTCTCACTTTAGTTTTCCCTTTCTTCGTTGCAGAAGGCGGATTATTAGGTGCATCGTGCGGAAGGAGTATATCTGAGGAGTGAGCATGCATTCGAAGTGACTGTGTCAACCGTGCAGTCTTTTGTATCGTCGTGGACAGGAAATGCGGAAGAAGCGGACGTGTCCGGAAAGATATGAAGACCTTCCGTACACAAAGCGGTGTCCATCGATGGCGCCCTCTCTCCATTGCTGCTGAATTTCGTGATCGACGAGAAAATGAGAAGAACCTTGAAATGCCTTCTGGAACCGGTTTTCAAATATCTGCCTAAATCTTGTT
>NW_008753082.1:3784-5544 GCF_000715545.1 Opisthorchis viverrini | reverse complement strand
AGTAGGTGTACTCAGTCAGTTCAACAGTACAAATTGTGTTCGTCAACAAAGGTGAACAGACTGAAAGCAGGTCCAGTCAGGAAACAGTGATACAACGTTGAATTTGTTCAAACTGGAACTCACATGGTGATAATTTCACAACCCATTCGATTGTCCGGTTTTTCGTAATCCTAACAGGTTTTGTCGAGTCATATCTGTCCAAGTTTTTTACTGACGGTTCCAACAGTTGTACCTTAAATAGTGGAGAGCATCACACCATTACTTGGCTTCAACGATGGTCATAAATACATAAGTAAAAGAGAAGGACGGTATTTCACACGACGAATAAGCTGTAGACAAAAGGTATTCATTGCTGCAGTTAATGCTTAGAACCATTTGTTGTAAAACCATAAGTATTGGTTTCAAGACACCAACCAAATGGCTGATAAAACCGTACTAAGTTAGAGCATACTGTGAACGAACCACTGGCAGTCCATTTGACCGACTTACCGACTTGACTGATCGGTTTACTGACTGACTGAAAAATCCATGCGTTCACAGAAAATTTCATGACTTTTAGTTTTGTTTTCTTCTGATATAAGTGAAGAAATTTTACGAGCTTACATTCCACCGTTTAGGCTTAGTATAGGCTCACGAAGAATACACCCTGTCACTACCAAATAAGATCAAATGTGACCACATATTTTGTCGGTTTCCAAAATGGTGTAATTAGCTAACTTAAACTTCATACATGTCACTTTCTGAAGCAGTGTAAATAGGTGGGTCAAACCGATGATACCAGCTACACTTCAAGTCTGAACTGCTTCCCTTACAGGTTCAAGACCTAATAACTTGACAGCACATTACTAGCCAGGCCTTGGTTGTCGCATCGTATCATTGCCCAGCCATGTGCAGAGAACTGGAAACAAAGTATGTTGGGGTGTACGACAAGTATGCGACTCTCACAGCTGGTGATAATGATAATGAATGTACGGTGGTCTTTGAAAAGGGTATTCTGACTCGGATGGCTAGTTAAGTTGCATACCCGCGGTCTATATGACTGCATGAGCACGCAGTGTCCTCCTGATACCACCGACTATAGTCTTGTCGCCTCAATTTACCGTGGAATACGTTCTCGAATTCTTTGATTCTTTTACTAGAGTTTTACTGAACTTCATGAGAATATTTTATGATGATGGTGGCTCAGGCATCGTCACGGGTTCATTTATTAGTATGGGGGTCTTCTGGGATAAAACAGAAGGTGGCGGTCTATTGTAAGTTTCAAACGAAATCGGAGGATCTGTCAGCTGTCACAATGGGAAAGTTGCATGAATCAGGGTTTGGAAGGGTGACCGAACTTAATTCTCAACTGGCTCCATTATATATCAAAGACCAAGGTTTCAGAATAGTTGTCCCTAAGCAATAAACGCCTGAAGTAGAAAAAAGACCTTGATTGAACCCCAGATTTGTAAATCAAAGGAATCCTATCATGTGATTAATCTAGACATGCACATAAATGTCAATATTTTTTCAGTTTTTCCCGAATCTAACACGGACTTAGAAAAATTTGACCCCTTTAAATATCTACATGACTCACCTTCAGTTTGTCGTCAGTGCTCACAGGAAGTTGGTCGATCACCGTGATTTGTAGACTCCGAGGATAGCTGTTCGTTACGCTGATCACTTGTGTAAATGTAATAGACATCGTTTTTCCACCGCCAATAAACGAACCGCTCTTTTTGTATTTGTGACGTGGCTTGTAAGTCACATGCACACCCGGA
>NW_008753082.1:0-3297 GCF_000715545.1 Opisthorchis viverrini | reverse complement strand
TCCGAGGATAGCTGTTCGTTACGCTGATCACTTGTGTAAATGTAATAGACATCGTTTTTCCACCGCCAATAAACGAAACGCTCTTTTTG
Organism: Opisthorchis viverrini; assembly: GCF_000715545.1. Lineage (NCBI taxonomy): Eukaryota > Metazoa > Platyhelminthes > Trematoda > Opisthorchiida > Opisthorchiidae > Opisthorchis > Opisthorchis viverrini. The sequence continues at coordinate 3,208 of NW_008753082.1, read as the reverse complement.
TATTTGTGACGTGGCTTGTAAGTCACATGCACACCCGGATCAACACCCAAATCACAGAATAATTCCTCTTGAACTGCGGTGGCAGAAATTGTAGTCTGAGGGAGCAAATGAAAGATAACAAGCCCGCTTCTTTGAAACTGGGGTGGCCTATCCAGTATTTATAAAAAGAAAACAAAGGAACTTAAATGGAACATAAAAAGGCATAATCAAAAGCGTAACGACGCTCCCTTCGGTGAAACCCACAGACCAAACAATAGTGCACAGCTGATGAGCTTTTGAACTGCGATCGATGGCTAACACACGTGAATTGGTCGGTGGGATAGAACAGAATGACAAACTTCTCCCTTCTAATCAGCTTCGGTTACGTAAATGCATTCATTGGCAGTATGATAGTGTCGTCAACAGGGTTGACTTAGCTCAGCTGACTGAAACGTCTACGTACACCAAAACCTACAATATTGGCAACTAGGAGTTCCTGAAACCACAGCGGTTAACAAACCCTCACAGTACACATCATATCAGTTGGCGCACGGGCAGTGGAAATTTCTAACAGGGTAAGTCACTGGTCAACACCGGTAACCATCTGAAAAATTCGTCCTCCTCTCCTGAAGAATACAATTAAAGCTAAATATTGCCTTGTCAGGTTACTGAAATTGGCACTGTAACAGAGACATGCGTGTGAGGTGGGCAAAATTTTGGGGTATGCGAACTGACATCTCTGTCATGATTGAAACTATGGACAGCCAAGTGAGGAGCGCATTCCTATCCTCGAAAGAAATGTCAGATGGTAAATGGCTTCTTCTGGGCGGAATATTTTCTAATCCTTGGATCCGCAATGTCACCACCAAGCCTGGAAATCATATTTACCATTGATAGTGGTTTTTCAATATTAATCTTTAGCCTGCTGTGACATTGGTACATAGCACCAGCTGGTTCTTCCTGACCTGGATTGGCTGGGTATAACCTATGTTTCTTGAAAACAACCACATCTCGAGGTGGATATCTTGGGACTAGAAGACAGTGAGAAGCAATGCAGTGACAAATCAGTATTCATAGTTATTCCGACCGTTACGACCGTATCATGTTGCGATCGGCTTTCTTCTAATCTCACAGTGACCCCGCATAATGGATCCATTGTCCCGATTTTTTAGTTGCTAATTCGCAAGGTGACTGAAATATGCAGCACTTTCCGGCTCAGCATACGGCGAAGGCGCCTGCAAAAACCTGAATTTTCGTTAGCAAGGGGCAGACTGTGTGGGATAGAATGATGGTTTGTAGCAAAACCAGGGGAAAAATCCAGTTGAGCAGCCAATTTTGGTATCCGCTAAAGTGTTTCTTCGAAGATACTGTCCCCAAAAGTTGATTCAATGCAAATTGTCATTAACCTTGTGCTGTTTCTAGTAAGCACTGATCATTAACAAGCACCAGCAAGATGGAGAACGAGTTGGTGAGTAGGATCACAGTAGATGCTCCACGGTAACTTACCTGAGTATGACTATGCCCAGAGAGGTGTGTGACTAAATGCTATCAACATACAACATAGTTCACAGATTCACCACGCTCCTTACTAGATGTGCACAGTCTATAGTCTATTCTGAGTACCGATACAGAAAAAATAACTTCTACGGCTAATATGGTTATTCACAGGCAACTAAGAACTTCATAACGTGACACTTACTACACTGCATCCACAAATATTGCTCTGTCAATATTTTTGTGTATCAGAGTTATGAAAAACAAACGTGGTCACTACCAGCCGTTTCGCATCAGGAGGACCGCATCATTGATCAATACTCACTTTTCCGTTGAAACTGTTGTCGAGGTAAACACTGGCTGGACCTTCAAGTAACGCGAATTCCGATGTATTATGCATACGAACTCTTAAAAACGCTTTTGGAAGCAGCTTTGGTATAGTGACATATTCCAGCGAGGGGCGAAACTCCAGAGTGCCCAGAGTGACTCGTTGTGGCTCTCCGTTTCCTCTGATGGACAGCGGTTTGTTGTTTACTTCGTAAGTGAGTGAGGGAAAATGAATCCCTGGAGGGAGGCTGGAGCACGTCATTGCATTCGGAACGCAGTCGTTCTCGTAGCCCATCATAAAGTTATACCGAGACAAAGTGAGATTTTCGGGAGTCTGGGTGGAATCGGCGGTTTGGTGCTCCTCCTTCGCTGTCGTAGTACAGCGTGGATCAGAACGGTGAAGGTCCATTAGCGTTTGATTGCGGCTTTTTTCAAGTTCGTATATAATATCCGTCTCAGCACTGGTGCCCAGCCACTTTCTCTGTGTTAGATAAACCAGAACAAAATTCAGCACGTTAATGAACCGGGCCTGTTGAACTCAATGTATGACAAACTTTAGTCTATCAGCTATCATTCTTGAGCACAAAGACCAGCGTACGTTTTTAAAAGATCCTTTGAACTGGAAGTGGGATATTGAAGAGAGTGGGAAAAGTCTGGGTGCTGTCAAAGTCCACTGATCCTCACCGTACCTGGTTAAAAAGCTACAGGATATGGCTGCATATTTATGTCAAGGGCGCCGTTGTTGTCAGTTCTTATCCAGATTGCCTGAATGGGTGTCCGGAGGTTTATACACCTTGGAACGGTTGTGAAGGGCTAGCACCAAGTCCCCTCCCCGTTCACTGTTCCTCCTTTCCTAACAATAGTGTTTGAACACTGATATCATCCTAGTGATGATAATGAAATCACAGTTGGAAAGGCATATAATCCACCTCAGAAGAGTCCGGTGTCTTATTCAAACTGATGATTTTGAGGTGGACGAGATCGAACAAATATTCCACCACCTAAGAGCAAAAAAATTGTGACATTCTCAGGAACCCACCCTTTACAAGGAGTAACCTGTGTCGTTTTATGGTCAGAGGACGATATTGATACGTAGTTCGAAACTGATTTGCTGAACTTCTGCTGGGCATGAACCAGGCTGGTGTGGAGTCTCTGTTTCATTGAACCATGACCGATACTCTGTAGAAGAATGTGTTATTATCGAGCTCAATAATAACGCAGTATATGTGCATTTAGGTCAACAGACCAACATGGCATCCGTCGCTCACCATTCTCCTCTGGTCCATTTCCAAAGGCTCTCTGCAAAACATGATTGGGACAGTCTGTCTTGACTACTGTCCAGACTCGTGTCCCACTGACATCCCTATTTCTACAAGTTCATATGTTGCCTCTGATTTGGGGCTTCATG
>NW_008753081.1:5112-5545 GCF_000715545.1 Opisthorchis viverrini | reverse complement strand
CTCACAGTCAATGACGCCATTGAACGAATTAATCAAGCTGAAAAGCGGTAACTCAGCTCTCAGCATGGTAAAGCACAAAACATCCTTACCACTACCGCCGGTAAAGTCATAAATCTCATCGCGGATATACATATATTAGACTTAACATATTCTGATGTATCGACCTAAAGCTGTCACCTTGACGTGGTGGTCGGGCTTCAGTGCTGCAATGATCCTGCGGGCTACACTGGCTGGAACTTCGTTCCACAAGGTGCAACCATGCCAGGAAGGCCAAAGGGGAGCAGCCAGACCAAGAGCAGCGAGACCCCGTACTACGAGTAATCGTGCTACGAGGCGGTCTGGGGGTAAAGTCGTACTGTCCTCTGCTACAGGAGTGTGAAGGCAGTAAGGTGTTTCCCCCAGGCGACCAGCATGTCCATATTTATGGAAGCAG
>NW_008753081.1:0-2495 GCF_000715545.1 Opisthorchis viverrini | reverse complement strand
TACCACTCAAAGTTAGACGCTGCCACGGCCAAGAAGACCGACTTCCGCGTGATAGGCCAGAATAACAGGCCACCTGCTGGTCCAGCACCAAGCCTAGTTCTGATTGGCCAAAAATGTGGGTTGCACAGTTAGTCACGTTTCAGTATTTTCCGAAATGCCGGTATTTAACAGCATGTCCACAAGGCGTTGGCCCCTCCAAAATAATAACGTCCCACAAAATTTAAATACGATGGGTTGTACATATGTATGGTGATCCTTCTGACCATTGTACATCAGTACTTTCTTTGTAACTTAGCATTACTCAAATTGTACCACTTTCTATCTCTCACTAAATCTCAGCGCATTCCTCTTCTCTTCCTTATTTAAATGAAAGCAAACAAATATGGATGCATACCAACAATACAAATTCTGTACTTCGTGAAAGGCGTGTTCCCTACTTGCCGTGTCGAGTTACGCTGTCAGTGAATTGACGAGCGGTGATTTATCTTTCAGACTACGACGGGATAGAAAGTATCTAGGAATATATTGAGGAAGATTCCAGGAAGGAGATGGATTTGGATTTATTGTGGTGGTAATAACTAACTGTACCAACGAACTGTGAGTTGTATGATCTCGCCTATTTTTTACTCACTTGATTTAACTACCGTGAACTGGTATTTGCTATCCACTACAGATGGATACAGAAGTGGCAGTGCCGAAGCAGGCCCCGGATACAGGTATTCGAAATGTAAATATGCAACATACGGGAATAACGGGGCGCAAGGCGGCCAGCGCTCGATGGGAATAATTCCGAAACCGAATTTTACGGAAACCAGCTGTGATCTTCAGCTGGAGGGTTGATAAAGTAGTGCATACTCAGTGTGTGATCCGAGTTTTAATCCGATGCGACCGAATTCTTCGAGGACGCAGCATGTTTCATTGTTGCCGCTCAGAATTGGCAGTATGACCTACGACAGGACAGAGCAGGCACCTAGGAGTTGTTAGAGTTTCTAACCACTGACGGTGGGTGACGGTACCCAGTTTCAAAAACGGTAATCAAACTTCAGGTGGAGATGGTAGAAAATGACGGTATGTGGTCGACGCAATTTAATGTGGTCATAGAGGAAAATGATTGACGTGCACCGGCCAAATATGTAAAACTAAGCTTATAACCACCTGTGAACTCATCCGTGAATCCGGGTGGGGAAGGGGGCATACGAATAGGTGAATCCGAAAATTGTGTTTGGAACGTACGTGCTCCCGTACTAGTGCCCACGTCTGGGCAGTTAGCTGGCAGATATTTAGAGACGTTTTTGAAACGTTTGGGCAGCGGTCATTGAGGAGGTGGGTTACAGATCTTCAGGGAAATACATGTTATTAGTTGAATGCTATGGTTGACAGTAGCATACCGACTGGGGATGTGCATGGCTTTCTGATATCACGTGCTGCGCATGAATGTGGCTAGTAAGTCCGGGAGTTGGGCTAGTCGTAAGAATTAGATATCCAGAGTATATAGCGAAGAGATATTGGAGATGAACGTGAAGCGCATGATCCTCTGGCATGTTTGATCGGCAAGGTTACCTCAGTACGTGCAGTTGCTAGCCAAGAGAAATGGTGGATGCTTTGCCAAACGATCTGCTTTAGAGGCATAAAGCCGCGTAAATTTTGCCAACCTCTGCTAGCTCACGCATGAGACAGCGTTTTTTACTCTGAATACATCGGTGTTTTGGATCCATGGAAGCGTTTACCAGGACGTGTTACAAAAGAGAGCTGATGAAGGGGCCGACCATTTGAAATAAGTTTGAGTGAGCGGGCGAGGCTCAAAGGATCGTACATCCCAGCCCAATGACCTAGAATGTGACGTCCGTTACGGGGCTATCCAAAAACCGAAGCATGTCAGACCAATGATGGCATTTCACTACCATACCCAGTTTGATTGCAACCCCGCAGCTATTCCCTTTTCTCTCTCGACCGTACCATCTCGCTTGCTCCTTCCATTAACTCCCCATCTGACCCCAACTGCCTCTATGACAGTTTCATTCCAAACTGCTTAACCTTTCGTTTGAATTCAACCATTTCTGAGCGTCTGTGCTTTCCGCAAAATCCAATAACTTTCTATACAGTCCGCGCTCCTGCTCGCGTGTTGCCATTATCTCACTCTTCCGAGGAACTATCATGCCTGACTCACCAACAGCAACACCAGTACACCATGCTCTTGGGATTCCTTTCACCGCTAATTCGCTTTGTTAACCCGTCCTCTTCATTATCCCTACCAACGCTTTATGTCCCTGGCCATCAGCCTAACAGTCCAAGACCATGAGGCCTCAGTGGGGACTTTAGATTTCAGTTCAATATGACCGGCTGGGTGACGGAAACTCTGTTGCTTCACCAGATCTGATGTTCTGGTTCCTCATTTTTAACCGTTACACCTTTCTAGGCGTGTCGAGCGGGGAGCCTCTTTTTGCCCTCCGTCGCTTCGTATTTCTACCCAACACCTTCAAATCCTAACGATCCGA
>NW_008753080.1:0-5552 GCF_000715545.1 Opisthorchis viverrini | reverse complement strand
TGGTAAACTAACTTATTGGGAGGCGAGACCACTACAATTGTCTCTCGTTTCCATTCTGGTGAACTGGCGGGTCTGAGTGACACATCACAACAGGATATAACACTTCCATTAATGAATGTGTCCAGCGCAAGAAGCTGCGTTATTTTGTGTATGACGAAGATAATGTTGTTCTCCCTGCCCCTTTCGGAGTGGCGAAAGCAGGGAGGTGGCTAACCCTTGACTTGGCGTGAAAGAGATTAAGAAATATTTGGATGCTGTTGCTCCGCTCATTAGGCGGAGCAGGCCATCACTATCAGGCGGGACACCTTCATGTGACGTGGTTGGTGAGTGGAAAAAAGACGAGTGTCGTGATCTAGTGAGCGACTGTGTGCTGAGCGGTCAAATGTGTGGGTGGAGGGATAGGGACACCTAGACTCAAATCAGGTCGAGCTGCTTTTACTTTCGCCACATTCAAATAGGACTAATGGCTCCTCGTTTCATATTGCACAGAATAAAAACTGCTGTAACTGCTGCACAAAACACACACAATCAATACGGGGGGGGCAACCGAACCTGACAAGGTCAGGGAGACGTGCGAAAACACTCAGTAGCTATGTTGCAACGAAGACGTGTCCTGCATCATGAACAAAAGTTCATCTTCTGAACTATTTTACTTCCCGCATTGTATTTGTACTAGTTATACCACTATTACTACTAATAATAATCCTACACATATTCGATTGCAAAACACGTCAATCTGCATATATGTATCCCAATTCACAAAAGGCATTCGCCATTGTTGTGCCGTGGGTGGTTACGCTTGAACTGAACCTGCCAGCCTACGCGATAAGCAGAAGACAGAGAAATCGGGACACAGCTGTATTGTCAGGACAGAACATACAGAGCTTCTGTGTAAATATATAGGATGACTTAATGGCTAAATACGGTCGTTCACTCGTTCGTTCTGTACGGCCAATGGCGGTGTTCCTGTCATGAACAATTTAAGGCCCACTCCTCTGGTAGTATGTTGCTAAGCCGTGTTTGGCGAGAGCCGCCAACTCACCTACTTTCTGGACATGTCGTACCGATGTTGACCTTGGGCAAGCGTCACTATCTGTGCATGTACTTTTCCCATGTCTAAGCGCGTCCTGAAAGCCATAGTTCTGAGCATCCCAGTGGCGTCGCTGACACCCTATCTCGCCGGCAATTGAATTGCTCTGCTTAGCGCCCACGATTGACTTGCAGCGTTGGCTCATTTATAAAAGACGAACCCATCGCATTCCTATCACCTGGCATTTTGTTTCATTTTTGACCGTTACCACCACACATCCATCAACACTTTTTTAAAACATCAAACAACCAGGGATCCCAGCACACCGCTTATACCGTGTCACATCCTCCTCCCCAACATCAACACAGCCTCTCTTCAACCATTCTGGTTTCATGACCCATGCACCACTCAAGTCCAGGCCCAGTTTATCATTTCTGAAACCACCCAGGAGAACAATTTTCATATAAAAAACAACCTTAAATCTAGTCTCTCCAAAATCTCAAGGAGGACTTCAACCACTTTGGTTCTTTTCCAGGAACATTTTACCTACAGAATCTCCCCACGGAACATTTTGTCTCGAGTACCTCACTACAAACTTTTCACGGTAAATAAAGCGGAACTGACGAAAGAAACAAGAGAATGAACAATACGAATTCCGGAATGGGGCCTATGTTATTCTCAGGCTTCGTTTTTTTCTTGCGTCCATTTCTTTATCCAACTCCAAATTTGGCTTTTTAATGACTGTTACGCCAGTACATCGCCCTACAACTTCAGACCTATTAGTATTACTGGAGAATTAGGTGACGGAAGCCATCTAAAGCGAGCCATTCAAGATCACCTTACTATCAACAACTCGATATCTTCAGTTAAACACGGGTTTCTCCAAAGCAGTTTTTACGTGACGAATATGCTCGAATTTAAGGGGAACTTAACCCAAGCAGAGGACGAGGGACTGTCCGGGAACAATTGTCTAGACTTCTCAAAGGATTCACCCGAATCCTACACGGCAATGCAGCACAACCTTGAGTCTTACGAGATTTAGTAAAAAATTCTACACTGAATTAAGGAGTTCTTATCAGAGGACGTTCCGAGTGAAAGTAAGACCAACCTACCAGTCTGGGCCCAACCAGTCAGTGGCCGAGAAAAGAAAAATAATTGAAGCAGAAAGACAAAAAACAAAATAACCATCCCTGTTATGAAAGTAAGACCAACCTACCAGTCTGGGCCCAACCAGTCAGTGGCCGAGAAAAGAAAAATAATTGAAGCAGAAAGACAAAAAACAAAATAACCACACCTCCCTGTTATTCCTTGAAACCCTTTCGACTTGATTGAAGCAATATTTACCCACAGAGCACGTGTGATATAAGTGTGCTACATTCCGGGCCCGCCGTCTGTCCGAGGCAACTTATGCCAGATAGCCTTCCAGATAGCCCCCTATCCTGGACTCAGCTATCCTATCTGCTTAATGAGTAGTGCTTCATCTGGTCTAGCCCAACGCAATATACGCCAAACAAAAGTCAGCGTTACTTATGCCTGTGAACGCCACACAACCCAGTATGCATATGCACGCATAGCATTGTGTCACGCTTCTTCTTCGCTTGGTAGCTCAAACTCCGTCATGGTTTAGCCATAGTTAACACACTCTGTGTAACGGCCGAACGGTATCTTCGAGTGGCGCGTACTACCAGAACCTCTGAGTGGGCAAAACAAACTCGGAGCTGGGTTTCTATACGGTACTATTAGGATAAGAGAAATTGACAATTTGTACATACCTCGACAGTAGATACGCGTCCAAAACAAACAGCCCGCTTGGACTACAAAAGTGCAAATCATGGGAGCAAACAGGCTCCCACGTGCGACAGTCACACGTGCAAAGTCAGATACAAACGGTCGAATGACCTCAAGGCCAAATGGGTGAAGTGGTAAGGACAAACAAACGTCAGTTCATATATACACACTAAACACAAAAGTGGGGCGGGGTTACAGATGGGGGCAGAATAAACGTGGGGAATTTCATTGTCAACATAACGGACGATACACCGCCCGCCAAATTCTCCACGTTGATTCAGCGGGCGCTCCGGTTCTTGCCTGATACCTACGCTCAGCTCCATTCTAATGTACCCAATCAGCCACCGACTCCAATCGTCCGAGTCCACTCCTGCCACAAGTCCCGACTCCGATGGGGTACAAGCCTATTCGCGTCCCTCCAGTAAGCACACCTTTCTAACATCCCCCTTAAGAACGCCGCCCGCTGTTCTAACATACAGGGTTCTTACTAAGCCCTCTGGGCTCGCCTCACAACTATCCACTACACCTAGAGCCCAATTCTCACGAGGCAGGTCCTCACCAGAGACCAGAACCAAGTCTCCTTGTTTCAATTCTTGAGTTGCTCTGAGCCACTTAGTACGCACCTGCAACGTTGGCAGATATTCCCTTATCCAACGACGACAGAACACGCCAGCGAGATAAATGACCTGTTTGCAACCGGTTCGCGGGGCCAAACCGTCGCGACCGGGTACCGCAGGACATGCATGCATGAGCAACAAGCTGTTTGGAGCAAACGCCTCCAACTCGTTGCAGGCTGGTGAAAGCGGGACTATAGGTCGGTTAGTTAGAAACCGTTCCGCCCGTATAAGAAACGTGTTCAGTTGTTCATCGGTCAAACATTGTTCCCTACATGGACGTCTTACCGACCTAATTATACGCCCCACACATCACTACGGCGGCTAGCTGCTGGTGGATTGAAGTGCCACTGTGTATCCATAGACAAAAGCCGGTCTGATATTTTACTCGGACTACACCGCTTTATATTATCCCCAAATTTCGTTGGCGCACCAACAAAGTTCGTACCATTATCACCGTAGAAATCGGTGGGCTTGCCACGTCTACCAGCGAAGCGCGTCAAACATTGTAGGAATGAATCTGTCGACAGGTTGCCTGCCATTTCCAAACGGACTGCTCTGGTCTTCAGACAGCTAAAGAAAGAGCCATAGCGTTTTTCTTGCGAACGGCCGCGTTAGGTCTTGAAAGGTTCAAAGTAGTCCACTCCCACGCACTCGAAGGGGCACCAACCCACTCCCACTCTGTCTGCCGGTAATGGAGCCATTATTTGTGTACCGCGCTGTGCGAACCGGAGCCTGCATAAAGAGCACGCACCAATCACTCGTTTGTCGGCGCCTGTTCCATTGATAATCAAATATCGTTGTCGAATAGAGGCCAACACCTGCCTTATTCCACAGTGCCCTTCTACTTCATGAAGGTGACGTATGATCAAGGCAGTAACAGGATATCGGCTCCAAACAGCTGGGTGTTTTACTGACTGACTGTAGTTCGAATAACTAAGCCTGCCTCTTACGCACAAAATACCGCCGATCAAAACAGGTGACAATTTTCGTAAGCTGGAACGCTTCGTACCCCGTACAGAAGCGTTAAACTGACTGGATTGCACCATCTGTATCAAACAATTACGTGCTTGGCGGAGTTCGGATACTCCGATATCACCGGAAAGTAGAGCCCCTTTTTTCGCTGTGCCCGTCTTAATCAATAGATATTGCCTGTCACGCAGTAAAAAAGCCACGACCCGTAGCTTCATCCAACGGTAGAACCGAGACATTAGTGGGCACATGACATCATTTCCCTCCCGTCGGTTAGCCTGTGCTACAAGGCTCTTCAGATCACCTCTATCACAGGGGTCGACCTTGACCTGTAACAACATCTCTTAGATGTCGACTGCCACGGCAACTTGCTCTAAACGAAAGTCCAGCATAACATTTACAAGTTTTAATAATAATAATAATGTTTATTCCCAACTTGTAGGTGGCATACCGTATGGCTTGATCATAATTTTACAGTCAGAATGGAGCATGACTGGGGAGATTTTAGGGGTGCGGATTGCACAAAAAGAGGACAATGTCACAAACAGTGGGGGACATCCGATGATGTAGCAATAATAGGTTATTTCCCAACTTGTTGGGAAAAATGGGCATGAGGTTCGACTAGATTAAAGGCAGTCAGGTGGCATGAACTAAAACTGAAAACCATTGCTGGCCATGAGTGACCTTGGGTGGTTAGGTAAATGGCCGGAGTCACAACTAGCAAAAGTGGAGATGGAGATGGGATGATTCAAACTGGGAGCACATGAAGTGTTTTGTCTCAAAAATGTGTTTTAATCTGAAAGCAAGCAGACTCACTGGTTGCACTGTTGTGGGAATGTCAGGTGCAGGGGAATAGGTTGGATGGGGGCAAGTTGCTAATACATGGGGCGACCTGAACTCCGTATACGGATTTGAACTTGTGCAACGGGCAAGTCGAAATTGCAGCAGGAAAGCCAGGCTAGCTAAATCTGAGCGAAAAACTATTGGGTACGGAAGAGCTCATCCCAGAGACGTGGCCGAATGGGAGCTGCTCGAATTTGTGGCTACAGGCTTGAGTGTGCGACGGGTTGCGTTCGAGATTCTGGAGAAAATAGTTGTGGGAGTGCCATTCCACTGGGCATGACTGTGCCATGCCATCATCGCACTGA
>NW_008753079.1:0-5583 GCF_000715545.1 Opisthorchis viverrini | reverse complement strand
TGATTGCTGGATTAATTTTTTTCTCACGGGTATCTTTGCCAGCCTAGCTTTTGAAAACGAAGCGACGTCTGTTTTAATCAAACCAGCTAAAGAAGACGCTTTGGTAAAATACGAATTTTAAAGGTCTGGAAAATTATTAAATTCTCTTCATTGAAAAACAAGCGAGATAAAATAGGACTCCCTAACTGCACTTAGGCGTGTTGGTGGTTCATTTCATTGGCAGATGCAGAACAGTTCAGTTTCGAACAGATGGATGTTGAGTAGGTACTTATGCAAATTGCCTTGAAGATACTCGCACGCTTTTGTTACCAGAGCATTCAAAGTATGTTTCTAAGCATTTTGCAAAACAATTCATAAAACCTGAAGTTTTGTAGGACATCCATCTATATGGGGAGAGAATGTGGAATACAGCCATGTAATGATAAGATTTCTCAAGCGTTTTAACCATATCTATTTATGTGATTTTATAGAGTCAGCTGGATATGACTTAGTATTGATCGAATGGAAAGAGTTCTAGAAGACTGCTCTCCTTAACCCTAAGACTAAACCAGCCTCGTGGACTAGTCACTTGACTTGATGAAACTTGTGTGTAAAAAATGAAACGTCGCCCAGTAATGTTTAACGGTCCCTTTCCAAATTTTCCAAGTGTTTGCAACTGGTTCTCAACACGGACAGGATAAGATGGATACAGTGTCAAACAGGGTACGAAGGATAACAGTGGAAGTTGTCATTTGCAATATTTCTCACAAAGCATCGGTTTGGGATATTTCTTGACCTCAGATTTTAAAAACTTGGTGCCGATCGTCGGTTGGTTGAGGAATCAAAGGCAGGCAGATTGTAACATGTGAGGGTATCCACAGTTTGTTAAGCGTGCGAACACCGCTGTAAATGTTTCCGGTCTTTTAAGAGCTACACCAGTGTGCATGATGTGAACGGGACAGAGTTGACCTTTGAAAGTAGGCAACCGCCCATCTTCAAACAACCACTCCAGTTAAGTAAAACTGCTGCTGTAAAACTCAGCTGATTTGCAAATCACGTAGTCAGATGCTGTCAGTCGAACCGCAAGTAATATGAGTTGTGCGCATTGACTGATATTTACGTATTTGCAGATTGTGTTCGGGTTTCCATCCGAATAGAATAAGTTTCTCGGTGTTGAAAATAGTAACTTTCGATTTTCAGTGCACCAATTTTATTGATGCGTAACTATGTACTGCAATGCTGAACTATCCAAAAAAGTCTAATTGAAACTGCCATCACTAGTATACAGGCCTAACTAGCTGTGCAAGTATTCAACGGTAAGGAAGCACGCATTGCCCATAGGAGACAAATAATGCGTTCTTGGTGCTGTCCATTAAGTCTTTCATATAGGTCTTATATGAGTTAGGCAAGTGATTATCGAAATTCGGTTAGGTGCAACATCAGTGATTTTGGGTTGGTTTCAATGAAAGAATGCTAATAAAGGTCATTCCCGAAACAAACGCCAGTCAGTGCTCCCTCATACACTGTTAAATTTTTTTGTTGCTCAAACTTGGACAAATTTCAGCAGAAACGAGCTAATTTAGATTACACTCATGATGGAACACACGCCCATCAGTGTCAACACTTGAACCGTCAATATTTTATGGGTTATTGTGATTTTTCAGCTCAAATTTGCATGTCGGTTTTGCTGAGGTAAATTTATCTGTTGTTTTCTTTCTACCGATCAGTTTGGTTCTGTGGACTATGGGTTCAACAGGTTAGGCCTTGCCAGGTCTTTCACACAGCAAAGCCTGCACATCGTGCCACGTTTAGGTGAAATAATTTGGCCTGAATACGCGGCAACTTGTGACTTTCACCCAGTATGAGAAATGTAACGGTTTTTCTTGGACGTTGGGACATGATCAATATTCTGGGGTAAAATTATACACAGATTTGGTATTCAGTGATCTGTACTCTGGTTTTCTCCTATTTTTCTGCACGTATGACACCACACTCTGCTTGTTGTATTTGAGTAATCCAGTCAATTTGTTCGTCTAATATTACAGGGCATTCCTTTTGTACCAAGTATTCTTTTGTTGATATGTTTCGCCAAAGCAATATGTGTGAGTAACTTTCATATACAGTGCACGCGCAGTCATATAAACTGTTTTTACTGTTTAAATTGGGTTGGTTTTATTTTGGTTAATTGTGATATGCCGATTACTGTTGGTCATCATAGATTTCCATCACTGTCTGATTGATGCCTTATATGAGCAATGCTTTTTCATCGTATGAATTCACTCATTTGTCACAGTTCGTTTCATCCCATTAATGTGGCCGGTACTTTAGACAGTTTTTTGTAGTGACTCGGTTTATGATACTCCCTTGCTGCTTAGGAACACAGCTGAGAGATTATCACTCCGACAAAAGTTGAGAGGCCACTCTGCCGTTTGATCTACAATGCCGTTATCTAAGTCTCGGTATCTGTCTCGAGTATTTCATTAACCTTCATCCCCGGATAGATAAAGGGAATTTTCTTCGGGTCTGTTGGAACATGGGAGCCATGGGTAACATACGTTTTGTCGGCACAGATGCTGATTGAAAGTAAAACAGGAAATTTTCAAAGATTTAAATACTTCACGATTTCTGACGCTGCTAATTTAGTGTTCGGTTACCATCTATCATCACATTCTGACCTCTGTTGCAAAAAGGTAATAGTGCCATGTTTTATCACGCTTGTGTAGAACAAAACATCTATTTAGCGTGATTTTCAAAAGTCCCAGAAGCGTGGGTTGCCGTCAGTCTGGAACTCGCTTGGACTGACCAAGTTTTTTTTCCGCCGGGAAACCTTGTGACTATGTTTTGCTGTGCATGACACTTGTGTTTTCTCCAGATATTTGCTCACAAAATCTTTCAAAAAGAAGCACGTAAAAATTTCGCAAACATTCTACATCTACCTTATTTTCTTTCGATATCTTACCTTGGCTTCATAGTGCCGTCGAGTTTCCGTTGCACGACAACGAGGATGACTGTTGTGTAATCTGGGCTACTATGTTATGCAGCACTAAGCGTTGTTTCTTGTATATTCGTGTAACTTTCAACAGGCACCTGTAAAAATTCTTCTTGTGCACCAAACTCTGTCCGTCTACGTAGCCAACTGAACGAAAGTACTCAGAACTCCTTGTGTTGGATTGAAATTCTGGAACCTTTGGGAAAACTCATGCAATCTGCATAACTTTTATTTTAAATCACACAATAACTTTAAACTAAGGTCCTAAAAAATAATACGCTGGAAAAATAAAAATTCAACTGAGCATACTGATGAATCCTTGTTAGGGAAACTGCAAATTATTGCCATCGAAGCAGAATCTGTTAAGAATAGATGGTACGGACATATATATTATTAAAATTGATCATCAGCGCAGAAGAGTACAGTGCAATAAGGGGAGTGAAATAAAAAGAGGATTCCATAGCACACATTGTCCGATAGTCTTTGAACAGAAGTAAAAGTTTTTTTTCTAAATAATGCATAAACGTACTTTAAGTAGCTTTGCGATGCAAGGCCTTTCATCAAATTTGGGCTTATCTGGTGGACATTGGAGCTGACCATATAACGTTTTAGCCAACAGTCTTCCGCAATTACTCCCCAGATCACAGGACAGCAGGTATGATTGTAAATCACCAATAAACATGTTTCTTATCAAGTTGTCAAGAGGAAAGTCAGGCACTGCTTCTGTCCCTGAAAATTTGTGGGATCGACTTTTTCATATAACAAGTTATTCACTCAGATATAAAACTGGGGGAGAAGACGAACCTGGAATTAGTTTGATCCCAATTGAGATGCAGAAAACATAGACTTGACCTCCTGAAGCTTACAAAAGTCCGATAATGTAACTTCTGACTAAATAAATACCGGAAAATAGGTTGAAGTTCGCTTTGTGTTCATAAGAACTATCGCACGGTGATGTATCCTAACTATGGAAACCAAGTCAAAGGACCACGTATTGGTGAAATCAGAACCAGGTTAAAATTGATTGCTACGTCATAATATTAAATTGGTTTTCAAACCCCCAATTTCTTCATTTACGACGATAGTTCTCAGACCATCAGTAAAGATACTTAAACGAAGCAAGTGGTGTGTTATTAATATAGTATCTATTATGTGCTTGATTTATCACCTCCGTTAGAATCGCTGCGTCAGGTGGCTGATATCAAACCTGTTATCAGGAAGGCAGTCCTGTCGTTCTATAAGTAACATGCCGTATTTACGGGTACTAAACTACACCGCCATAACCATGGAGATAAAATCCAATGAACCACTAAAATGGGCTGTATGAAAAATTTCAGCTGAGTGCATAATAAATGAACAAATTCACTGCCTTTTCATGTAGTTGCAGAGCCACTCATCCAAACACATTATGTGCTTCTCTTAGAACTTTCATTTCAAGAACGAATAAAGTAATCCAGCCCTTGATCTTCTTCAATTTTGGCGAAAATATACTGGGATATCTCGAGTATCGTGCCAACTGAATCCTGAGGCGGCCTGTGTGCAGCACATTCAGTTGTAGAATATCATAAACGAGAGATTTGGTTGAGTCTCTCGTGAGAACCAAATTGATGTGCAAATGAGTGTATTTCTCGAAAACAGTGCAATTTGGGTTGAAGTAGAACATAAGGTTGATGGAAACTTAGAGACTGCACCTACCTGATGAGCCTCAGGAAGGGCGAAACCGGCAGTGGACTTTTGGACAGTTTTTAGCAACCTTGTGAGTAGTTTCCTTTATAAAACTCCTCTTGTCTGTGGAATTCCGACGAAATATGCGCTCGATTTTTCACTGTTGTACTTTGTTTATCTAATCAGTTATTGCCAACCCGAAATGCAACACGGCTGGGTTCAATCAAAATATTACGTGATTCTTAGATTGCGCACTATTTAAAACTAGTACAGAACACCTTTTCTGAAGGATCAAGATATTTTTCTTAGTGAGGAAGCAGGTTGACTTGGATTATCAGCAGCTGAAACAAGAGCTTATTGATAATTTCTTCTTTGTTTGGGCCTTGGTAGGTGTCTTCGGATTGCAGAATAACATCTATGCCCAAGGATGATCAGGTTTGATCGCAATGAATCCTGGGACTGTTCAGTTTCCGAAGATAGAATGGAAGAAGTTTGTTCGTCCGTGACAATAGAAATAGAACATAAAAATCCACCGTCGCTCTTTGAGGCCCCATGGGAAGTAAAGAGTTTGTGTGATATCGCAATCCTCCGATTGCAAAGATTCGAAGCATGATTGTTTTCAGTCATTTCGTAGCATTGAAGAATAAATTATTTGCTTCGTCTCATAGATATATTAATTTAATTTTTACGGTTTCCTCTCCGTTCTTATTCTGAGGCAATCACCAATATCGTTTCGGTGTCACAGAGGCTTCACTCTCAGTGCAAACAATGTGCTGACGTACTCCGCACGGTCCCACTCAGGTGGAAATGAAAAGCTACGCTGCATTCTCACAATATCTTATAAAATACAAATCCTCAAGAATGTGGGTGGTGTGGGCCATCACGGTGACATGTTCAAATGCTCCAATCCCTTGAAACAACAGAGTGATAATAACTCTCAATCCGATAAT
>NW_008753078.1:3777-5596 GCF_000715545.1 Opisthorchis viverrini | reverse complement strand
AGATCACGGCCTTAGCACAGGATTGCACAATTCTACTGTGCTTTATGATCGGTAGTAGATATCAAGAACAAAAATTCGCGAGTTTACCGTCCAAAATCAGACTCACCCAAGGAACTTATTAAGGTTTAAGTAATTTAAGAGGAAAATGATAAAAATGGCCTGATAGTCACGATACCTGAGCCACTGTTGTAGGGTTAGTCGCCGGCGATGATGACTATCAATCCATCTTACGGTTCCATAGGCTCATGGTCTCAAGACAGACAAGGGAGCGCATGCGGAATCCTGTGTACCGTTTCTAGTCCAGGAGCATCACTTTGATCAGCAATTAAAAGGAACGCAATAGTTGGTTCAGTACATGGGACCTTTGGATCTGAAAACTCCGTTTTCTTCTGTTGAAGATGCCTCCCTGGAGAGTATTTTTGTGTTGTAAACCGCCTTTGTCACTGTGCCTTTATCAGAAGAAACGATGAGGCACGAATTTGAAACGCAACGTTAAGTGCACTGGACCAAGAAGTACTTCGTCAAGACATTTTGAGTGTGGCTGCAGAACAGCTGACCAGTCGCCGATGAAAAAATCCATCTAGATCTCTATCGTTCTGCAGGAAATTGCTTGTTTGTTCACCTACAAAGGTATCATACTTTGAAATCACACGACCGTTCAATGTGACCATGTTGATCAAGTTAAATATAACAGAATGACACATGCTTTAAGTTGGCGGTTGAAATAAATTATGCTGTGTTCTTGAAAGTTGATCCCGCAGCTGGTGTCTGGATGATGCTCATAAGTAGGTCACAGGCTCATTGCCTTTCTCAGTAGTAGACTCAACATTATACCAAACTCTTTTAGTACGCACGACAACAGCTCACACAGATTGATCACCATTGTTTTGAGAATCTCAAACCGCTTATACCGCTGGTTACATCTCCCAACGATTTCGATCGATGATTGCAGTTCAACCTTGTCTTGATTGAAGACGTGACCTTGGAATCGATTCCACTCCCGATAGGTTGCTGGTCGGTTTACTAATTCCGATTAGGTGGAATTCTCTTTTGCCCTCTATTCAAGTCTTCGCCAGCCCTAAGAATGCGCGCCTCACTTCAACTGTACAAGATGCAATAAACTGATGAGTGGACTGACTGTGGTATCTTGATCGGTCTCAAACTCTGCCCCTGTAAGAACATCGTTAGTGTCCTTTTAGGGGGTTAGATTCGCTTTGTTTTGAACTATCATTGGTGCTTCTTTCGGGCCTTCAAAAGTTGCTCACATTAGAGGACCTAGTCTCATGCGGATCTCAGCAACTTATCTAAAGCTTCCGTCTTATGAATGAAATTTGATATTGTTTGTGGACATCAAGATAAGTTACAAAAGAACGGGGCTGGGTGAGATGATAAAAACTGAGGTAAGACATCGGTGGTTTCAGTTGGAGGGACGTTCGTAAATTGCGACCGAACGCCAATGGAACGTATTGTTAGGTTTGAAATTCCGGGTTTCTCAAGTTACGACAAAGGTTTTTAGATACTGGTTGGACAATGTTTTGTAAGCTGTGACCTTACTGGTTTGAAAATATTACTTGTCCAGTTTGCCAGGTCATTAGAAAATGAAGTCACACTCTTCAAGCTGACCGAAGTAACCCAATGGTTCAAATCAGAGTAGACAAAACTCTAGCTTGACTGTGTACCCGACGCTCCCGAAGTTTACACTGAAGGGCCTAACGCATCATTCGATTAGGCCTCCAGGCATTCTCGAATTGACTGACGGTTTCACGTGTGTAGAAATCTGCTGGTCAATGTAGGCTGGATCTTGGCTTTGGTCAGTCAA
>NW_008753078.1:0-338 GCF_000715545.1 Opisthorchis viverrini | reverse complement strand
GCTGACCGCTCAACCGGCAAGCAGCCAATAGTGTTTTTTTAAAAGAAAATTGGACATTGATTGATCAGCTTTGCAAGCGAATTTCTGATCACCGGGACGACTCCAAATCTTTGGAATTTTCGAGTTGGATCCTCTGACGATTGCATTCTTGGCTAATTCAAAACCATATAGTTTTTAAGCACATTTCTTTCAGTATCTTAAATGTCGATTTCAAATTTTTACCGATATTGTGTGAGATCATCTAATTTTACGGCCATCCGACTATAGATTTCAGGTGCCTAGTCGCATAATTTCTTTCAGTCGTACGTTTTGCTTGAACGCTACGCTGTGCTTATAAG
>NW_008753077.1:5377-5600 GCF_000715545.1 Opisthorchis viverrini | reverse complement strand
CCGGAAACCACCTGTGAGTGAAAGTATCACGCACCAGAATGGAACGACCTCTCGAATAAGGAGGAACGCCTTGACCGGTGGGCTGAATACTTTGAACAACAACTGTCGTGGCCACCAGCCGGCACTCATCTACAGCCCACAGATGAAGTAGAACCTTGGACGGTGAACGTGGAACCACCTACGGCCTCGGAGGTTTACGACTGCATATG
Organism: Opisthorchis viverrini; assembly: GCF_000715545.1. Classification (NCBI taxonomy): domain Eukaryota; kingdom Metazoa; phylum Platyhelminthes; class Trematoda; order Opisthorchiida; family Opisthorchiidae; genus Opisthorchis; species Opisthorchis viverrini. The sequence goes on along the minus strand of NW_008753077.1, from coordinate 5,391 downwards.
TTCTTTCAAGCGCC
>NW_008753077.1:0-4122 GCF_000715545.1 Opisthorchis viverrini | reverse complement strand
ATTTCCATTGAAGAATGTGTCCAGCACCAGAAGCTGCGTTGGTTGGGACATGTTTTACGCATGCCGAACCATCGTTTGCCGAAAAAGTACTGTTGTCGATGATGATGATGATGATGACTGAAACCTTGTTTATACATATCAGTCTCTGACTGTCATCCTTTTGGGCTGTTAGCTCTTTTTATATTTTGGTTCCATTGAAGTCCATATCACGGAACGATTTAGTTGTTTGCAGTATAACTTCGTCAATTTGTTAGTTTTATATTTTGGTTCCATTGAAGTCCATATCACGGAACGATTTAGTTGTTTGCAGTATAACTTCGTCGAATTTGTTAGTCGTCTCCATTCCGGTGAACTGACAAGCCTGACTGAAACATTATCAAAGAGGATATAAGAGTGGAGAGAAAACTTAGTACCAGCCTACCACACTCATTCCGAGGTGCCTACACCTCCAGACACTCATTTAGACAATCTGGATGAAAAGTTGCAACAACAACACCAGTGACATTGGTTAGCAGACTTACGGTGCAGCGTCTCCAACCAGGTACAGTGGGGATCACGAAGTCCCCACCCTAGAAGACCAGCCGCAGCGACATCACTCGGACTTTCCGTAATTGATCACCTCTCTGCTTACGCCACTCTGAATTGGGCAAGTAAAGCAGTACTCCTTTTGGCGAACGACGATTCGGCGTGCGCAGGACATGACCTAACCACCGCAACTGCCGGTGTTGGACGCATTCTTCGATTGAAGTAAGCGTTACGATTCCAAACAGTCAGTCATTTTGCTCATTTCGTCAGCTATAAACCATGTACCAAAGGTACGTTGTTTCCACCTGTGGTTGCCGGAAAATGGGAGGACAGGGGAAGTACAATCAAGCACTGGAGCTGATAGAATGATCGGTTTGTTCGGAGACCTGACCAGCTACGCATTGAGTGCAGTAACGTTGATGCATGAGCGCCACCAACTGCGTGATGAAGGCATGTCTACCAATGTCATAGATCATTGTTGAGTTATTTTCCGGGGTCCCCGTACAGGAAGGAGCAGTCGCCAACCTGATTGAGTGTACCGGTTGGCGTTTCATTGCTTCATTTGTTGGTCATACATTGTCCACCTCTCGCTCGCATCCCCCCAGCACAAGGCTGGATGAAAAGGGCTCTGCAGGGCAGATAGTCCTCTTGTATACGAAATATATGTCCCAACCAGTGTAGCTTCTGAAGGGTGGGTCCCATTTTTGTAAAACTATTCGGCGTGCTCAACACTTCCAATCCCACCAGACCCGACCAATGCTTCAGAGGAGCCGACAGTCAAACCCTTGACAGCTTTCGTAAGTCCTCTGCCCTTGGTAGACGAATCTACGTCACGCCGGCACCTTAGGTATCGGATGCTGGCAAAATCTGCACTGGTATTCCCGATTCTAGTAATAACCTCATCTCCAGCCGGTCCACCGGGGCCTGCTCAGATAAACAGATTTGTCTGCCATGTCGGTGGCTCATCTACAATCATGGTGTTTGGGTTTGATGCCATTCACTAATGTAGCAGAACTTAAGATATTGAACGTTTAAAGCGTATACAAAACCATACGGAAGAGTTAGGTTACTTAAAATGCCTTGAATTTTTGAAGGATCCGAACCAAGGAGAGCAAAACTGTTCGAATACACTAGCCATGAACGAACCTTTCGGGGGCGTTTTGACTTCCGGAGTTTCAGAGGCACACAGAAGAATTTCAAGCAGCACACCAATAACTAATTTGAAAGAAAAGGCTGGAAAAGGCATTCTAGTCTCACACCGCTGTATGTGGCGAACTCAGGTGGAAGCTCTGTCACGAAGAGACTGGACCTTACCGCGGTGAGGGTTTGTATGCCAACGTGACCCAGTGAGCAATACTGGGAATATCCAATCCACACTTTCAGGGACATTCATACCAGATTGGTCAGTGCGTAGAGATCTGACCAACGCAGTCCCTTGGTCCCTCAGGTTGCGGGTCGGAATATGTGTTGTGACGTACTTCATAAAAGCATAGGCTGCTCGTAGGGTCTTACGCCGACCACCGGGGCCTTGCGATGAGCGTTTTGAGCCAAAGCATTTGTCCGATGCCCCTTGTCGTCCTCACCTGACAATATCCAAGCCCGCCTACGACCTTGATACATAAATTCAACTTTAGTGCCGCGCCACATCAACCGTCGCCTGTTGCCATCAGCTAGGTCATTCTGCTTTCTTCTGCACTGAAGTTTGCTGTTTGCCAGAGGCCAGTAAACGGGTAAATGAGCTGGCTGAAAATGAACGAACTGTCTACTCACTCTTTTCCAGCTCGCGGCTGTACAACGAGGCCACTGCAGCTAGGTGTGCTGAAGTGGTTGTTTTGTTGAGTCGTTCAGTGGAGGTGCCTCCATTTGATTAATTACCTGTTAACAATCGCTTCTGCGCCCTTCGTTTGGAATCGCCTGCGAAGGAATGTCGACAAAGAAAAACCCATGTGTCTCTCTTTATTGTATCTGCATGTGTACCAATGGATTATAATGTTGAACCTACCGATAGAGGCTTATGTGACTCTTCTGATGCTTTTTCGAAATGGGCTAAAAGCTCAGCTGTCGTTGTGGTCGCTAGTGACATGCACGATGGGGTAGGTAGGCTCAGCGCTGCTGAGGCCCAAATAAATCGGATACGGACAACACGGTCAACAGGGAGCGCCTGTTGCAGGTGTGTGCCAATCACTGACTGCTCGTTTGTAGTCCCCACCTTCAGGAATCGTTTTATTTTGTGGTGCCCACCAAACAACCAGTCCTGTGCACAACTAGACGCAATTGCCATCAGTTACTAGTGGTGCGGGCCGATTGCTGCCTGCCGCTCCTTATGAAATATCTGCGTGGACTCCGACTATGCATTTGTCCTTTGCTGATTCTTATTGGCTATCTCAGGTCTTCACAAAACATGTCTTCACGTGGCCATTGAAGAAAATCGGTCGGTCGTAGCACCCTTCCGGTGCCTAACTGCCGTGCCACCAGAAGGAAGCACGAGGGCTGGGATAGTGTTAAGGTGCCCATACCTAGACAGGGAAGTCGAGAAGCAGAGGTTAGGTTCGAACCACGGACCTTCCAGTCGATTAATTCGCGCTCTAACCACTGAGCCATCGCTCCACGTGGCCACTGAGGATTTCATGGATCTCGAGATTCAGAAGATAAATCCGAACTTACTTATGTAACGCTTACGCGCTGATCCGGTATCACTTCACTTGCAATGCAACCCAGCCGGTCTTTTCCGTCCATTGCGTCTCCGGTAAGGCAATGACTTTGCCGTTGACTTGGTGATAGGTTCCTTCTAGTCACAACCACAACCACATCGCCTGACGTCATGTAGAACTGAGTGCCTCTTTACAGCTTGGTGGATCCAAAAGACCAAAGAAACGAAACGAGCAAAGAACGCCCGGAATGTTCATGCTCTGTTCGACTTGATTCGTTCACAATGGCTCTCAGGTATCTAGCCAAGAACGTCCAGACCAACAATTCAGTTGGTCACCTGCTTCATCCTGTCCGGACTGTCGGCCTTTAACTGAAACGTGGACTGTAAATATGGGGCTTTGTTCAGCCTCAGAGCTGTTCAAGTGCATATCTTAACTGAAGCACCATCGTGCTTTCGGTCCCGACAACCTGTTAGCATCCCTGAATTTCCAAGACTCAAATCGGTTGACCAGTATGTTTTCGTTGACACCCTTCCTAAGCATGGAATGCTCTGGACTGTTGTGAACATAATAGTTTTTTCGTTCCGAGCATGTGAGAGTATACGGGGAGGTATCGGAAAGCAGTGCACAAAGCGGTTTCTGACAAGGGTGTCAGTTCTCTCTATTTCTGTTTAATCTCGTGATCGTGTCAAAAACGCAACCCTGCTACCTTATTCTGTTTAGCAAATCATAACAATGTCGAATGGCAAATAACGCACCAGCCAACGATTTTCAAGGATATCATGATTGCTAGTCTTTTTACGTACCATCAGTATGTTAACATCAAAATTCATGTCTGTATGCGAGGTCTGTTTGCAGGGGCGTTTTCTATCTGTTTAGGTCGTTCGCTTTCAAGGCAGTCTAGGTTTTTGCAGTTAGCAATTTTCATCATCATCATCATTGTCAGCTG
>NW_008753076.1:1997-5603 GCF_000715545.1 Opisthorchis viverrini | reverse complement strand
CGATACACCAAGGCACGTGCTGTTGAATCATGAGGCAGAAATTAGAACGTTAAAAAACGCGACACCCCCAGAGGGGGAGAACACCTTTGATGCATTTTCTTCTTCGGCAATCGAAATAGCGAGATGGAACATGAGTAGACGTTCAGCAAACGTGCGAATTCATATGGAATCAATACCAGTCCCCACAGCAGCGCCGTGATTTTCGAATGGCGGGGTGTATTGCCGCATAACTGTTGGAGACATTGTCAGACATGGCCCATTAGCACCCTCAATGGCGCTCCGCTCGTGCATCCAAGCTATTGCCTTCAATGCATCGCTTCCTTTTACACACCCCGCAGCCCACTAACAATAAACAAAATAACACCTTGCTCAATCCGCGAGATACTTTCTAGAAAGAAACTTTAAACATCCGTACTCTATGTCAAATTGGCAAACAGGAAATGCTAGCTGCGACCGTATACCCCCCTAAAATAGATGTATACTGTTTCTCCGAAACACCGATGCAAGACCCAAGCGTGGTTATGTATCTCAAAACGCCAAGGACGAACTCAGTTCTTTCACATTTCTCCCTCCGTTTGTGTGGTGATCCAGAAGCGATGACCCGTGGAATGTATTACGTAAGAGATGCACTCAGCGCCGGAGCTGAAAACGCTTTGCTGGATTGAATCCCACTGAACAGTCGACTTTGCGCCGTCCAGCTATCCAGCTCAATCAAGGTCAATGCCTCGACATAAAAACAGTGCCTCTATGTAGTGTCGGCGTATGTCCCAACGGACTGCAGTTTTGACGCTGAGAAGGATGCTTTCTGTCGAGACTTATCCCAACTCATTCGTCGTGCAAAAAGCACTGACAGTGTGATCCTTGCGGGCTATATGAATGCCCATGTCGGTCGTCTGAGCACACCTGGAATCCCACCTGAGCGTCAATTCGGAGTCGACGCTCGTTACACAAACAACGGAGAACGGTTTCTTCAGTTGCGTGATGATGACGAACTTACCAACACGAACCTTCACATCGCGTAACCTGGCGGCCACCAACCGCAAACCCACCGTGATTTTAGTTGGATCAAGTGGCCATCAGCCCCTGGTGGAGAGCCACAATTCAAGATTGGTGTTCCTTCTTGGGTGAACAAATTTATTTCAATCAGGCCACGGTGCGTGCGTCCCTGACGGTTCGCTTCCCTTCAGGTCTTCACAAGTAAGCAAGAAGTATGTCAATCAACCACCTTCGAAGAACTGCCATAGCCCAACAGTATCGTTCAGAGCTGGCTTAGCAACACTCTACAGTAAACCAATAGTGCACTTGTAGCGAGCACGTGGATGGAACATGGGAAAATGTGAAACAAGCTATGCGTTCAGTGTTGTCTGTCCGACTTCTCCGATAAAAGCAAACGACCACTGGATACCGCTGAGGTCCTATTCGGTACCAGGAAACTCATACCAGCAGGCAACGAGTACGACGGCGCACGCCAATCCCTCAAACACCAAATAGTGACGAGCCTAAGAAAAGACCGAGAGCACTAACAAACATCAAAAGTTCAAAAGGTGGAGAAGGTTCTTCCCACCGGAAACAGCCATGCCGTAGATCAACTAGTAATGATCCACCGGTCCTTGGAAGGCAACAATTAGTGAAACAATAAGTGAAAAGACGGTTCATTAATTCGCTCGCAAAAACGTCGACCGGAAAGGTGGGCCCAACACTTAGAAGAATAGCTAAACTGGCCTTCCGCAACGCAGCTCCTGGAGATAGTGCAAACGGGCAAATGGAGTGTAAACCTTAATCGCCCACCGGAAGAAATAAAGTACGAAATACCAGTAACGAAACGTGAGAAGATACAAAAACCGGACAGTCTGTATTCATCCTTCTTCAAAGTAGACGGGAAATCCCTGGATATTTAACTGACAAAATTCACTGATGCATGAAGTGCGGAGAAAGCGCCTGCGTAATGGGCGCATCGACAGTCAATCTGCAAAAAACGGTAACATACGCCGTTTGAAAACCACTGTAGCATTACATGGTAGTTGTGGCCTTTTATCTTATCGCCAGAAGGTTGACTGAATACGGACAAACAGACCCGTGAAACCAAGCTAGGCCCCGTGCTGTAAGACGATGCACCGACCACATTATCACCCTCCGAGAGATTATGGAACAGCGACACCGCCTCCAGCGACCACCAATGGTTGTCTTCCTTGACTTGAAAGCTGCCTTTGACTCTGTGATTCGTCAGGCACTATGGCAGTGTATGCGGATCAAAGTTGTCCCGCATAAATTCTTGACCCTCATTAAGGCGCCGTACGCCAACTTTGGCGGACGTGTGAAGTTCTGTGGCAACCTCTCGCCTGAGTTCACCACACCAAATGGTGTCTGGGAAGACTGTTCTCTTTCTCCTTTCCTCATCTTTGTTACCGATAGGATTATGGAAAACTCACTACGAATTGGTAATGCCCGTGGAGACCAAGTGCTGCCTCGGCATCCACTCACAGATATCGAGTGCGCAGAAGACACAGCCCTTTTTGGATCTGATGCCGTCGCAATTTAAGCAGCAGTAAATAATCATAATTCTGCCTCATGGTTCAGCATGAGCTTCACACTTGCAAAGTGTAGTGCTACTGCAAGACTAGGTATGCTCGAACCCTAACCTCAGCCTATTAGATGAGCCGATTGACGTAGTAGACAAATTTGTCTATCTGTATCAGACCCGGTGGTCTAGCCAAAGCCGATATTTCCATTCGGAATAGGAAGGCCAGAGGAGATTTCGTGAACCTGCATCAGATGTGGCGTGGGCCTGAAACTAGCTTAACCGTCAAGAGTCGAGTTTACGATGCTGCGGTACGCCGCACATATGGATCAGACGGGGGCGAGATGGACCAAGTGGTTAGAGCGCGAATTTAGTGACCGGAAGGTCCGTGGTTCGAATCCGACCTCCGCCACTCGACTTCCCCTGTCTAGGCTTGGGCTACCTGGCAGTATCTCAGCCCTCGTGCTTCCTTCGGGTGGCATGGCAGCTAGGCACCGGAAGGGTGCTACAGCTGAACGCTTTATATGGATCAGAAACCTGGTTGCTGCGCGTCGGGGGTGTTAAAAGACTTTCAATGTTTGACCACTGATGTCTTCGGAGGATTGCCCGAGTCTGATGGGAACACCAAACCAGTAATTCTGAAGTATGACGGAGAGTCTTCGGAAAAAATAACCCGCCCATGATAGGTGAACTGATCACATCCCATAGGTTGCGCTGGCTTGGGAACGTGCTCCTCATGTCAGTCAACCGAATTCCTCCAAGTGCTCTTTTCGCACAGCCACGCGAAGGGTGTTGCCGAGCAAGGGGGATCAAACAACGACTTGACAGTGAAGTATAGAAGCCATTACCAGCACACTCATCTGCGTTGATCATTGCCATCTCCTGAGATGGGGACTCCAAGACGGTACACAGCAATGGTTAGACATTGCGAGACATGGCCCAGTCGCGCCCTCAACGGCACTCGTACATCAGGGACATTGGTTTCAATGCACGGATTTCCTCCCAATCTCCTATATTTAAAGTCTACTGACAACGCATCAATTGATGCGTTGTCCCCCTATTGTTAGTGCCCCCAGTGCGCAGCCACC
>NW_008753076.1:0-1574 GCF_000715545.1 Opisthorchis viverrini | reverse complement strand
CCAGTGAGATATCCACCCGGCTGCGCAAGACTTTTTCTGGCGTGAAAAACAATTCGTACGAATAGCAAGGATGAATCGACCGAAGAAATTTGCATACCAGAACAGTCTCCCAACCGCTTGATGTTCGATACTCGACATTTTTACCCTTTAGTTGTGCACGCTGGACATCTAGTGGTTTACTGAAAAACGGTGTGCAAATTGCCTAATGATCAACCATGAAAAACATCACTTATTGACTACCTGGGTATTCTAGAACCAGGAGCTGCATTGTTTGGGACATATGCTGTGTATGCCGAAGAGAGTGCTGTTTTCCATGCCCAACTCAGAGTGGCGGAAGTAGAGAGGTGACCAACCCTTGACCTAGCAGAGGGGTATGAAAGAAATCACGAAACTTTTGGGAGTTGTCGGTGCTATTCACCTTCCAGGATGGGGACGGCGTGATCCTCACTGCACCTGGTTGGATACGCTGCAAGATATGGCGGCGTTCTTGTTGTCAACTTTTATCCAGATTGCCTGAGTGAATATCTGGAGGTGTAGGCACTTCAGAATGATTGTAGTAAGGTGACACTAAACCCCTTCCCCGTCCACCTTTATTCTTTTCTTTTCAATGACTTTCAAATGAATCATGGCTGTACGGCAGTGAAGCATGAATGTTGAACACTGATGTCATGCTGCCGATGATGATGATGAGACAAATGGACAACAGACAGCGCCTGCTACAGATGTGTATTAATCACAGACTGTTCTTCTACAGTATCAGTTTTCAAACAGCGGAAATCGCCTGATTTGGTATTGCCCCCAACGAACCAGCCCCAAATCCAAATAGCCTACTTCGCTCTCAACTATCGGTGGTGAGGGCCGATCACTACCTGCCGCTCCTTCTGGAATACATGGAACATGGACTTCGACCGTGCACTTTTACACTACTGCTTTTCATCACGCTTTCTATGTCTACGCAAAAAGTGCACACCTCGCTTAGCCATTGACAAGCTAGTGGACCAGAAATAAAACAAAACTACCAGGACCGGCTCCTCGAACGCCCGCCGGACGGTTTGCTGTCCAATATAAACGGCCACTGGGAACAGATGTCCACGGCGTTCCTCAAAGCCAGAACATCTGTTTCAGGTACAACCCAGCCAACACCATTCAAACACTGGATCTCTGACAGGACCAAGTCTTTGTGGGAGGCCCGACAACATATTCTCCGAGGCCAAAACCACAACTCCAACCGACACATTATCCAACGCCAGGTGAAACTGAATGTCCGTGCAGTCCGAGAAGCTCGATAGACATGAAAGGCCGGAGAAATGAAAGGTGCAAAAATGCTGGAAACGTCTGCAAGCTGTTCCAGTTGATTCGTTCGACTGGTCCTCGGATCCCTCTTGTCAGTGAAACTAACCTTAGCATTTCATAATCTCTAACGCGCCGAAACCCGAGAGAACACCGTGCTGTAGAATTTCACCTGTATTACCAGTTAACTAGTCGTTCACTGTAAAGCGTCTACGACGTAGCAAAGAAGCAGTCTTAACTGGACAACAGTGTTCCTACTTCAACCCGAAAGCTTGTGGGTTAAT
>NW_008753075.1:5510-5609 GCF_000715545.1 Opisthorchis viverrini | reverse complement strand
CGGGGATCTAAAGTAGTGAATGGGACGCAACTTCGCATGTTGCACGATACACTTGAAGTGCGGCCGAGGAGAACGGCCGCCAAAGCCGGCCTGACGGAG
>NW_008753075.1:0-3885 GCF_000715545.1 Opisthorchis viverrini | reverse complement strand
TTGCGGCCTCACTGTAACTGCCGGTGATCAGGTTGCACATGCCACGTGCGTGTTTCGAAACCTAGGTACTAGGCCAACCACTTGTGTGTACTTGCCTAATGGGGCAAAGCTTCCAGGGGCATATGGTAAATACCTACTTTCTAACGGATCTCATCCCGATGAGTAACGAGGATAGCCTCCGGAGGTGGCTTTGAAAAGAGGGCAATAATTTATGAAGTCAATCTTTGCTCCAGCAAATCATACATGAAATCACGTCAACCAAACTGAGGCAGCGGGAATGACAAGCAACTGAGGTAAACATATTCCCAGACGAATAATCGATATTTTGTACATATATGTATAAAACATGTTGCAAACGTTGATGATCCGCAATTGAAATACGATTTACGTGATATGGAGCCGAACTTAACAGCAGTTTCAGCACGGGTGTTTCTATTCTATTGGGCATCGATGTAAGCAGATTCTACAAAAGTGACCCCATAAGAAAACTAAACCTCAGCATAGAATTCATGTGTAGCAACCGCGTGTATATATATATATATGCATATATATTTATAGTATCTTATTGGATACAGCCAGTGAATTTTATTTGTTCTAACCATCGCTATTCGATTTCGACAATAAAACTGTGCTGTTAGCTGAATTGCGAATGCTTCGTTCGCGCATTTTTCCTAGTTCCGTTACTGAATTGGCAAGTTTGTTGAAGCAGCTCCCAGAAATCTTCACCGCCGTGGAACTCCATGAGCTTTTAGAGGCTTTCTGTCTCCTGGTGCTTGCATACCGCTTGTAGCACCAGCAGCTGATGACGATGAGTGTGCGTGCGTTGGAGACATTTGAGAACTTAAATATATACTAGCTTACTCGGGCCGATTCCTCTATAGTTGATTACGCTAGCTGTGCATCGCTTGTGGTATTGCATCCTCCCAAACATACGAATGCAGCTGTGGGGAAGCGGGAGAAATTTTATCCAGGGTCCTGATCCCCGAGTTCCACAAGTGGCCCGCAATCTCACTGTTTGTTTGCTTGAATTCAGCTTCAGTTTCCTTAAGGATTTTGCTTTGGCAACAGCGATATCCGGTGGTGCGCGCGGATTAGACAAAAATTCTTCCAAAAGGTCGGGTTAATGTTCCTTCGATTAACTAGGCAAGGATCAGGTTCGAGGGTTCTTCGAAATCTCCGCGACTAACCCATGGCGGAATATGAAAGATTCGTTCGTTCGTACTTGAATGATAGCTCACAGATAAGTTACTAGCAGCGAATGTGAGATCGCATTTGATACCCCGAGTGAGGTAGAGGCAACGGAAATATTTTTTCGGATTTTTTTCCAAAAAAGATGTTCTTGTCAAAGAATTTTTCATTTCCCATACTCAGTAGCCCACTCAGCCTGGAGTAGCACCTTGATCCCCTCTACCAAAGACAGAAACTCCCATTCGCGAAGTTCCCGGCGGGTCGAACACGTGTTTACTGTCTTTAGGATTAGTTTTCTCTTGGTTCTTCTTAAACTGTTTGTCTTTTGGCTTGAACGATTGTTACTTTTTGCGGACGACTTGAAATCCTGGAGTTCCAATGCCAGTGCCCTCCAAATGGATGTAGACGCTGCCGAGCAGTAGCTGTTGGACTGGCACCTTCCTCTGAATGATGAAAAGTGCGTCCATATGTCGTTTGGAGGGGATTCAGCGAATGCCTTTGTTATGCATGGTAAAAAGGGACAAGAAAACCTCACGAGGATTAATGCCAAAAAAGATTTTGGCATCTGGGTTTTCTCAAACTTGTTCTTCTCACTACACCATGAGAAATCGGCCCAAAAGGCATTCGCCATTTTACGGATGATCCGACGCAACTTCTCCCGTATTACTCGCATGGACTTCCAAATACTCTATGGGGCCTACGCCAGACCGCTCCTGGCGTACGCCAACCAAGTTGTCTGCTCAGGACGTACGAAAGACCTCGCCCTCATTGAGCGTGTCCAGCGGGCCGCCACGAGAATGGTTGCCGGCCTCAAATCCATGGACTACGAAACGCGTCTGGCGACGCTTGATCTCTTTCCCCTGGAGTACCGTCGCCTCCGAGGGGACCTAATTCTTACTTACGCCCTGTTTGAACAAAGCTTGGCAAACAGGCCTTTCACCGTTGACCCAGCAAACACCCGGCGGGGACATAGTAAGAAAATTTTCAAGATCAGGGCACACACATTCATTAGACAAAATTTTTTCTCATTTCGCTTATTAGCTGCGTGGAATGACCTTCCTTCAGCGGTTGTTCACGCTAATTCTAGAACCCAGTTTAAAGCACTATTAAGCAATTATTTATGCGAATCCTCGGGCTGGCAAGCATACTGCCTCGCGCTAAGAACATGAAGAGCAGGGCTACAACCTTTGTTCGATTGTGCATTTCAGGTGAGAGACAGCCACTGATGGATGAGAACAAAACCGACCCAGGAAACTTGGGCAAAAGGCTCGATCCTGTGTATCAATCGGTCCATCTGTGAATTCGTGATACAGCCGCCCAGGTGAAGGAATTTGTCTACTATCTCAATCGGTTCATCCGCAATCATGGGGCTTGCGTTCTAGCCCAGACAATCGTGCAACAGCACTTTATACTTTGCAGGTGTGAAGCGCATGCCGAACAACGACGCAGAATTATTTAGATTGTTCATGATTGTTTGCAACACAGCGGGGTCAGATCCAAGAAGAGCTATGTCATCTGCGTGCTAGATATCTGTAAGCGAAGGGCGAGGTAGAACGTCAAACCCATCGAGATGAGAGCATTTCGGTGAGACTAAAATGATCGTATCAATGACGACGTTGAAGTGAGTAGTGAAAGTGGACAGTTCTGTCGGACACCACTTGATGTGCATCCCGTAGACCTTTAAATGGCCGCGGGAGTTGGCGTACAGCGCCTTAATGGGGGTCAAGCATTTATTGGGAACACCTTTGCTCCATAGACACCGCCATAGTGCTCTACGGTCCAGAGAGCCGAAAGCAGCTTTCGGTTCACGAAACACAACCAATGTTGGTTGCTGGAAGCAGCACTGCTGTTTGAGAAACTGTCGTAGGGTGAAGATATGATCGATGCCAACTCCTGCTGCACGGAATTCACCTTGATGCACACGGATCTGTCTTTCCCTGTGTTCAGTCAACCATCGAATGTTAAGGTCAGAGAGCAGCTTCGATGTCCCAGGTAGCCTGCTGATGCCACGGTGTTTTTCACTTAACGTCTGCGTACCATTTTTGAAGATCGGGATAACTGTCGACATGCCCCATTCTTCAGACACTTTTTCTGCGCCCCATATCGTAGCAATAAACTTTATCAGATGGGTCACAGGGATTTGCTCTCTTCTAAGAGCTGAGCTGGATGCAGATGGTCTTGTTCTGGTACATTCTCACGCTTCAGTAGGGCTATTTTGTAATTAATTTCCTCTCCACAGGTTGCATGAGGTGAGGCCAGCCTAACTGTTCTTCAAAGTGTTCGGCTTACATTCCCAGCCGACGATTTGCGAGTGAATAAATGAGCAATATTCTTCATGTACCGCTTCGCTAACCGTTGATTCCTAGGGCCAGTCAATCGCATCAGTTAATAAAGGAGAAGGCTTTTGATGACCACATCTTTTTCGCTCTCATAACCAGGAACTATCTAACTACCCGCCAGTATTCGACGATCGATCTATCCTGATAAATCTAATTCTAGCATCCCGTTGCTCAGTTGTTGGTGAGATTTCGCCACAGCGCGCGGCATTCTGTGTGTGCGTGTGATTGTGTGTATACTGTGATTAAAATATGCTATTCTTAGTAATTGTGCAGAATGTGATGCGTCATTTCTCAGATTCCTGCTTGACATCAGATTTCTATGCTTGATGTGGAGGTCACCGATTCGTACGCGGAGTTG
>NW_008753074.1:2810-5617 GCF_000715545.1 Opisthorchis viverrini | reverse complement strand
GAGGTGTTAGCTTTCCAGCTGCACGCAAATTTAGGTCCTGGATAAAACCCCAGCTGACGTCATTTTCCCGTATTTATTGTTTTCTAGGCTCGGAAGATTACATTCCCCATTATCTACATCTCTATTTGTATCTGATTCCAGCCTGACAAAAATGGTCCTGAGCTGGTTTGAATAAAAGTTGCCACAAGAAAGCAATATGTCAAACAACATCAAGACAAAATCCTCTCAAGTGTACATTGCACTGGACCACGCCTCTTGAGCTGTCGTTGTTTCAGAGCGATACTACTGATAGTTGGTAGGGCAAGCCCTTCTCAGCTGTCTAGATTGTGAGTCCTGAACAAATATTAGCCAAAAACTTGAAGGAGCACATATGCACTTTTACTCCACATCGACTTCTCCTAAGTCCTCAGTTATTTGGTAGGTGGTACCTTAGCAACATAGCGCCACTTATTGACCGTAGCAATAAATCATAACCGATTAGTATAACTTGAGTAACAAATAAATCTCATCAGGTTAAAATGGTTCGATGTGGAGCTGCTCATGCTCACACAAAAAATCTCCTTCGCTGATGGGAACTCTGACGGAGACGGATTAGAGTGAAATAGAGTAGTAATGAAGACACTGTTTCCTTGATCGGGACTTATGTGGTTCTCAGTGCACACCGGTATTGTATCTCTTCTGGTGCCAAGCATGGTGGTCTGTCTGAGATGGACTTCTGCTGTGTGCTGACAGTGTGGTGAGTAAAGACCACTCAGGATTTGAGATTGGTTCAACTGAAGTCACCCATCGCCATGTTATATGTTTGTTTTAGTGAGTTCGTCTTCTTCGACCCATGATAATTTAGCCCCCACAGAAACCACTGTCACGGTTGATATTACTGAGCAGGCATGCAAGTAGTCTGTAGTCTGCTCGAAGCTCCTCCCCGCGTCTAACAGAAGGTGAGGTTTATTACGGAACTTGAGAAATTCCTTTGCAGCGTTCGTTTACAACCGTGTGACATTCAATGAATGTCCAATAAAGTTCAAGAAGANATAATTTTCAGTTTTTTTTAAAATGCATATGAGAGTTTCACTTTCCTATCCAATAGTTTGTAACTGCTTAGTTGGTGTTTGCTGAAAGACAACTTTGCAGCACAGGGGTTCCTTCTTACACCAGTAAGTAATAGAGCAACCAACTACCATGTGATTACTAGTGAGTACTGGGAAGGGTCTCAAATTGAATGCCGGGGGGTCAGATACAAGCTCATACTGCGATTAGAGGATTGAAGCTTTGCGTTTCAAATCTATGTGTTCTTGAAATCCAAACTTTGAAAAATATGATCAACTGTTAGCGAAATACACTCATTTGCAAACTAATTTGGTTTTTGAAAGGCTCACCTGAAACCCAGCTGAATCTCTCGTTTGTGATATTTCCAGGCAGCTGAATGTGCTGAACCAGACCGCCTCATGTTTCAGTCGCTACGATACTCGAAATATTGCATATACATATGTATTTGTAATGCACTACTCATAAGGTTGCTGAAAACTCCTCCACAGCTCACGACCGGTTACGCCCTTCTTGGGGCTCATCAGGTAGGCGCAGTCCCCGAGTTTCCGTCAACTTTATGTTCTACGTGAAACCAACTTGCACGAAACTAGCTAAATACACTCATTTGCAAACTAGTTTGGTTTTGCGAGATATCCACCTGCAACCCAGCTGAATCTCTTGATTTCGATGTTTCTGTTATCTGTTTTCTTACGAACTGTTGGGTTGACGGCCAATTTCATTTAGAAACAGACATGTAATCTTTTTTGGAGAGATGCTTGGTTATGATGGTCTTGGGAAATCGTTCATTCTTAAGGGCTCTCTCGGTGACTCACTGCATTGTGTGAAAAAGTTATGTATTGAAATGCTATGATCTCATAATTGGATTTTTGCGAACATTGTCTTCTTTTGGCTAAAGTGATCCCTTGACAATCACATTGTGGACGACTTGCTGGGCGAACCACAGCACAGCCACCATCAAAAGTAAACTGTAAGCTACTTATCAGTAGAAAGTTGAGTTAAATTTCTTTGCGGATCTGAACCGGCTACCTGACCTTATGCAATCCTCCTAAATCAGAGAGTGATTACTTTTCCACTCGAACAGTTTGATACAAGCTACTTTGCGTTTCCTCTCGATGATATCTTGCATCTGTCAGGAAGGTCAGACTCTGGAAAGTAACCTCAGGACGCCCGAACCCTACTGCCCCACCAAAAACTCAACAGGAAAGCAGGCAAGCATCCAGGCCAGTCAATCATTCAATCAATTCAGCAAAACCTGATGAATGTTCATGCACGCCACAGGAGCACGACCGAATGTGATCTGCGTTCAGGTATTTCATAGAGGCACGATCGATGTCGATGGATGTTTACTAACGCCTATCAGACAACCTGGATTAAGTAGCTTGGGGCCGTTGTAACTTTTGCTATCGCACTCGCTTGTTCGGAATACAGCTGTTGTGTTTCCCTTCTGCGAGTCTTTTTTTCGGCAACTAAGCACTGGAGCGGGTCATCAGCAGATACCACAGATCGGTAGATATAACAGCATCATACAGCCTGTGGGGACTAAGCGACAAAACAACGTCACTTAAATTCCGCTTCGACAATCTCTGGTTACATCTCATGCAGTTCAAATCCATTGACCTCTCGATCAATAACACTCTCGAAGTATGATTGGTTCAAATCTCCACAGATTGTTCTACCAACCCGAATCAGATTGGACACGTGAAATCTATTTATCGCTAATGTTCTCGTTCGTCGGTGTGCACTTCTCAGTTATATTTTTT
>NW_008753074.1:0-831 GCF_000715545.1 Opisthorchis viverrini | reverse complement strand
CTGAAACCCAGCTGAATCTCTCGTTTGTGATGTTTCCAGGCAGCTGAATGTGCTGAACCAGACCGCCTCATGTTTCAGTCGCTAGGATACTCGAAATATTGCATATACATATGTATTTGTGATGCACTACTCATAAGGTTGCTGAAAACTCCTCGACAGCTCACGACCGGTCACGCCCTTCTTGGGGCTCATCAGGTAGGCGCAGTCCCCGAGTTTCCGTCAACTTTATGTTCTACGTGAAACCAACTTGCACGAAACTAGCTAAATACACTCATTTGCAAACTAGTTTGGTTTTGCGAGATATCCACCTGCAACCCGGCTGAATCTCTTGATTTCGATGTTTCTGTTATCTGTTTTCTTACGAACTGTTGGGTTGACGGCCAATTTCATTTAGAAACAGACATGTAATCTTTTTGGAGAGATGCTTGGTTATGATGGCCTTGGGAAATCGTTCATTCTTAAGGGCTCTCTCGGTGACTCACTGCATTGTATGAAAAAGTCGTGTATTAACATTCCATGATCTCATAATTGGATTTTCGCGAACATTGTCTTTTTTTGGATAAAGCGATCCCTTGAAAATCATACTGTGGACGACTTGCTGGGCGAACCACAGCACAGCCACCACATTTATCAAAAGTAAAATGTAAGCTACTTATCAGTAGAAAGTTGAGTTAAATTTCTTTGCGGATCTGAACCGGCTACCTGACCTTATGCAATCCTCCTAAATCAGAGAGTGATTACTTTTCCACTCGAACAGTTTGATACAAGCTACTTTGCGTTTCCTCTCGATGATATCTTGCATCTGTCAGGAAGGTCAGACTCTGGAAAGTA
>NW_008753073.1:4743-5623 GCF_000715545.1 Opisthorchis viverrini | reverse complement strand
TTCGTGCCCTAACCACTGAGCCATCTCGACCGTCAGCCTTTGTTCTACTTGAACACAAATTGGACGCGATTCGCGAAGTACACTAATTTGAAAACTAAATTGGGAACTGCGCCTACCTGATGTGCCTCAAGGGGAACGAAACCGGTGCTGGGCTGCCGAAGAGCTGTCAGCAACCTTATGAGTAGTGTTCTTTCAAGGAAATTTGCTTCGATACTTCGAATGTGCTACATGAAGAAGGGGACGGAATTTTGCGATGCATTCGTCTGACGGATATCATAGATGACCTAAAGCTGCCACCTTGACGTGGTGGTCGGGCTTGAGCGCTGCAATGATCCCGCGGGCTACACTGGCCGGAACTTCGTTCCACAAGGTGCAACCATGCCAGGAAGTCCAGAGAGGAGCAGCGAGACCCCGCACTACGAGTAATCGTGGTGCGAGGCGGTCAGGGGGTAAAGTCGTACTGTCCTCTGAGACAGGAGTGTGAAGACAGTAAGGTGTTTCCCCAAGCGACCAGCATGTCCATATTCATGGAAGCAGCCTTCCCCCGAAGAAGAACGGGTTAGAAACGGTCGGCCTCAAAACCGCACACTCCGATCGCCTAACGGTTGACTGGGACCGCCGGCGCATTATCCAATACGGTCGAAATACTTTTAAGGCCAAAGAGCCCGAAGCTGATCAAAAGGCACCTGCCGTGCGCAGCCGCATCAGGAATGAGACAGTAATGCCCTATTTCCTGCGCTCTCGGGTTAGGCCAACCCCCTACAGCCGGGCGGGTCAGACTGTTGAGTCGTCGGCTCCGGGCAGGGTCTCCAAAGAAAACCCTACATTCTCCCACTGCCTCGTGGGTCAGGCTTTTGGGTCAGAGGCTAGGGGCAGGGTC
>NW_008753073.1:3488-4209 GCF_000715545.1 Opisthorchis viverrini | reverse complement strand
TTCTCCCTCCGTGTGTCCGGTGACCCAGAAGCGATGACTCGTGGAATATATGGCGTGAAGCATCAGTGCCAACACGTATGTTGCTGTCTTTGATGATGATGATATGGCGTGGGAGTTGCACTCAACTCCAGAGCTGAATGCGCTTTGCTGGATTGGATCCCAGTGAACAGTCGTCTCTGCACTGTCCGGTTATCCAGTTCAATCAAGCTCAATGTCTGTCGGTATAAAAAGCGGTGCCTGGTTGTCGTGTCGGCATATGACCCAACGGGCTGCAGTTCTGGTGCAGAGAAGGATATTTTCTATCGAGAGCTATTGGGGCTCATTCGTCTGGCAAAAACACCGACCTTGTGATCCTCGCAGGCGATTTGAATGCTCAAGTAGTTCGTCTGAGCTCTTTGGAATTATATTTGGGTGGTCGTTTCGGAGTCGATGCTCGCCGCTTAGACAACGGAGATTGACTCTTTGAGTTGGGTGCTGATCACGGACTGTTTCTGGCAAGTACAAACTTTCAACATAAACGTTCGCACCGCGTATCCTGGCGGCCGCCAACTACAAATCCATCGTGGATCCAGTTGGACCATGTGGCCATCAGCCACTGGTGGAGAGCCACAATTCAAGACTGCCGTTCCTTCTGGGGCACACCACTTGATTCCGATCACGCCATGGTGCGCGCACGCTTGACAGTTTGTTTCCCTTCAGGCCCTCGCAAGTCGGCAAAAAG
>NW_008753073.1:0-2089 GCF_000715545.1 Opisthorchis viverrini | reverse complement strand
CTGCGCGCCGAGGACGTCAAAAGACTTCCAGTGTTTGACCATCGATGCCTTCGGAGCATTGGCCGAATCTGGTGGGAACACCGGATCAGCAATGCTGAAGTGCGTCGAATGGTATTCGGGAAAAATAACTCACCCTCGATAAATGGACTGATCACACTGCATAGGTTTGGTTGGTTTGGCCACGTGGTTTTGCACTTCTCCCTCCGTGTGTCCGGTGACCCAGAAGCGATGACTCGTGGAATATATGGCGTGTTGCACTCAACTGCATAGGTTGTGCTGGTTTGGCCACGTGGTTTTGCACTTCTCCCTCCGTGTGTCCGGTGACCCAGAAGCGATGACTCGTGGAATATATGGCGTAGGAGTTGCACTCAACCCCAGAGCTGAACGCGCTTTGCTGGATTGGATCCCAGTAAACTGTCGTCCTTGCGCTGTCTGATTATCCAGTTCAATCAGGCTCAATGCCTGTTGGCATAAAAAGCGGTGCTTATTTGTAGTGTCGGCTTATATCCCAAAGGACTGAAGTTCTGATGCAGAGAAGGATAATTTCTATCGAGAACTATCCGGGCTCATTCGTCAATCAAAAAGCATTGACATTGTGATCCTTACAGACGATTTGAATGCTCAAATGGGTCGTCTGAGCTCTTTGGCATCACATTCAGGGGGTCGATTCGGAGTCGATGCTCGCCGCACAGAGTTAGACTCTTTCAGGTGTGTACTGATCATGAAATGTTTCTGTGGTCTAACCAGAGAAGTCGGACAGACAGCACTGCACGCCGCTAGCATAGCTTCTTTCACATTTTGCCACGCATCATCCACATGCCCGCTGCCTCCACAGTAATGACTTACTGTGGAGAGTTATTGGGCTAGCTCAGGTCGATACTACTGAGCTATGGCAGTGGGTGGTGGCATGCTTTTTGCTGACTTGCGAGGACCTGAAGGGAGATGAACTGTCAAGAGTGTACGCACTATGGCGTAATCGGAATCAAGTAGTATGCCCTAGAAGGAACGGCAGTCTCGAATTGTAGCTATCCCGCTATGAGTGGTGGCCACGTGGTCCACTGTTGATTTGCAGTTGGTCATCATCATCATCATCATCATCATCATCACCTCATTACTAACACGCTAACGCCACCCAAGACCAGCCACGCTTCTGAGGCATCGGTAGCCAAATGTCTGTAGACGCCTCCCATCATCTGTCCGCAGAGGACACATCTCGCACCCATACAAAGACAAAGTCCTTTCCGTAGCCTGGTACACGCGGTCCTTAAGAGTTAGTGATATACCTTTTTGACGCCACAAGTGACGCAAACTAGCGGCACCATCATCTGTCATCATCATCATCATTGTCAGCTTTACTGACCCCGTATTCGTCGTACAGTGGTTGTAGCTGCCGCACTTTCCTCCACTGATTATTTGGAGAGGTGGGATAGGTAGCTCCGCATTGGAGGCGGGAGCTGACAAATCAGCGCTTAAAAACAGCACCGTCAGT
Source organism: Opisthorchis viverrini (assembly GCF_000715545.1). NCBI lineage: Eukaryota > Metazoa > Platyhelminthes > Trematoda > Opisthorchiida > Opisthorchiidae > Opisthorchis > Opisthorchis viverrini. The sequence goes on along the minus strand of NW_008753073.1, from coordinate 600 downwards.
GGACTGTTAAGTGGGGGAATTGGGAACGGGGCTATGGATTGAAGGCAATAGCTTGGATACATGAGCGCCATTGAGTGCGCGACTGGACCATGTCTGGAGATATCCCTAGTCACTGATGTGGCACGTCTCGGAGTCCCCCTCCAAGAAGATGGCAATGACCAGCGCAGCTAAGTTTGCTGGTGATGGCTTTTAAACTTCGCCGCCTCTGGCCAACTCTTGACCAACTCTGCAACGAGCTATGTGAACCTGAACATCGAATATTCACGAAGAGGGTGAACCTTACCGTGGTGTGACGGTTCGCGCACCTTTGCGATCCACTGAGTTATACTGGAGGTGTCCACGCGACTCCGACAGAATCTCTCATACCAGGTTGCTCAATGGTTACAGGTCTGACGAACACAGTCGCCTGGCCTTCCAGGTTGGGAATTGGAACATGCGGCGACTTGTTCCGTAGAAATGATAATGCATTTGCATTTCTCGCCAAACACTGCTACCTTTCGGTCGGTTAGGCTTTCGAGCCAAGGGCTTTGATTGATGACACTAATCGTTCTCCTGTGTAGGCGTGGGCGCCCTGGTGTAACGGTGATACTACTGATTAGG
>NW_008753072.1:2971-5623 GCF_000715545.1 Opisthorchis viverrini | reverse complement strand
AGCAATTCCACAAGTGCAGTAATAAACTTCACTTTCCATTAGACGTAAAGTGGAACTTCGACACGATGACAAACTAGTCGCATACCTCATCAGTAGTGTACGGCGTTACAATGATATAAAGTTGTAATGACTCAGGAGTCCTAATAGACTGGAAATCATCACCTTCCACATAGAGTTAGTTTTTTACGACCCGGTGACTAACAAAGCTACATGTATCACGCGTGATTAACTAAGTTGCTGGATACTTTAACTCCTATGACCGATCGCACCCTTCAAACCAATACGCAGACTAATCACAACCTTGAAGTCACAAATTTGAAAGTAGCCTAACTCCACATCATTTCATCAACCCTTTGGGAATACCAAAGACCTCTTTTCGTAACCCATCCCTTCTTTCCGGACAAGATTAGGGAGCTTGCTATGCAGCGTATACATCAAGTGTTTGTTTAACTAACTGGACGTCCTGTACGTGCTGTATTAATTAAACTGATCAGAAGCACAAGAGTGTAAATGTCGACCCTTACGTTGAAAGAGGCCAGTGCTCGAGAGCTTTTCCTTAACGAACCTAATTATTACCGGGTCCTTGGGTTGCAGGAAATGCCAGCTCAGATGCGCAACGTACACTGGTACGAAAATTTCACATTCTTGCGTGATTCGAGTGTGCTAGTGATTCTATCCAACGGATAACGTCCCATTAGTACATTCTCATAATAGGTTCATCATCTTGTGAGTCCCCATATAAACCCTTGGACTCCACGACACCGAACAGTATGTCTAACTGTTTTGCAGGCTGCTAGAGTAAAGAACAGAAGTGACCATTTGATGAAGAAAGTTGTCCTTATTCGTCCGAGTGAGTGGTCCCACTAACTTGACTCTTCGCTTGTGTCCTGATAGGTCAGCGTCTGGGTGATGTTTGAATCTGACTTCTGGTTCGTACTCTATGACGTTCGCGTCATTGGGTTGATTCTGGCGTCAATTCCGTCCTTTCAGTGTTTGGTCGCGTCCTCGTTACCCGTTTGAGGTCGTCCTCCCCTACTCAACGATGCATATAAACTGCACTCATTTCAAAATGGATCACCATGACTCCAGGAGTGTTGTTGCGTTCACGTGCCAGAATCTTAATGTCCTTCAAATGGGAGTAGTTACCCTCCTTTTGTGCCTTGGTTGACTATGTGAAATGTCCAAAATGTAAGCGATTGTAAGTGATTGCTTTAATTCAAATATTTTGTACACTGCACACATTAACGTCAAAGACAGTGTACTTCAAAGGTTATATTGTCACACCTATGGGAAATTGCAAACTTTGGCTGGGCGGATGTACCGTGAACCAACTTTGGCGGTATAGAAGCAGGGACGTGAACTTGCCTTTTGGATACCGGGTCGTTAACTGCACATCACCAAATAAACAAAAGCTTACATTAAAATACTGCTTTTTTCTCATTATGAGTAGCTAAACTGGTGTTAAAAGCTGGTGTTAACTTTTTGGTACACCCGTCAAGCCGAACGAACGCCAACCATACAGATCACTGCAGTCCCAAACCAAGCACTTAAATTGGTTAAGATGTTGATTATTCAAACATGTGCGATAGGAAGGCAGTTCAAGCCATTGCTTGAACCTTATGGAAATTTCAGAGCTGTGTGCTGGTGGATTTTGGTGTCGTCACACACAACAAGGCAATGTATGTCTGATCGGACAGCAAACCACCAATACGAACTGAAACTTTAACAGAGGAACGTAGAACGAAATACTTTGCAGCCCCGAGTATTCACCTGTTGGTCAACTTGTTCTCTGGGCAACAAAGTTGCGAAAAAATTGCCAAACTCAATGGGCAATTCGAACACCGAAGAAAATCTTCATTCATGCCAACAACTGAGCTCCTAACAACTGCCCATCCGAAGTTGGTACTCAGTAGTATTGCCACATCAGTGTTTAGCCGAGTATGGGCCCGGCGTACTGAAGAAGTTGGTCGAACAGCGGCCCAACTGATTTAGAGAACGAACTATGGAGTGGTGGACATCCAGCTAGTTTGACTAGGCGTCAGTTACGAAATGTTTGTACCGGTGGCGAAACTCAAGAAGGGGAAAAATTGGGACTGTTATTATTCCATACAAATTAGGGGCTTACATCTGAAACCTCACCCACACTTCCACCCCCGTCCAACTAAACTGTGCTAGAACTTACAGCCCTACCCAGACCAACGAAATCTACCACTGTCACCCAGAGTGAATAATCAGTCGCACCTCCTTGAAGTGGAAAAATAAGGAGCCAACCCAATCAAAAACAATTTGAAACTCCCCCAACCCATCAGCGCAAGATTTGTAGAAACAGACTAACTAACAAAACCCCTTAATTGACATTAAACGCTGATCCAGTGCGGTAATCTAAGGAGGTCTTATTAGTTGGTTCCCAACTGTCTTAAAACCTGGCAAACTTGATGACCTGCTCGTTTGGTCTGATGAAGCTTTTGTGTCATAGGTGAAACGTTGTCCAGTTAAAAACTCTGATTGTTTGACAAGCCATTCTGAAACAACGACTGACATGTTTTGCGAGGTATCGACCAGTATCAGCAAACAAAAAATCACTGCATGGATAATAAAGTTGAACGGACTTGCATTTTTTGGCATGTGTAGCTTAGTGGTGACAGTCACGCA
>NW_008753072.1:0-1010 GCF_000715545.1 Opisthorchis viverrini | reverse complement strand
GTCAACGTCCCCGGGCATGAATAGTTGAAGGTAAAATGAAACAAACATGCAACCATAGAGCTTTTTATGTCCTTCAGAGTTGTTTTCGGCTGGATCAAGTGGATCGTAGCTAAAGCATTTCAGTTTACCACCAGTAACACGATACATGCTGCACAGCGAAAGAGAGACGTATGTATGTGTTACGGAGTTACGCAACGGTTAGAAGGAAAGCTAAGTCAGTGGACAGCAAAAATTGGCTCTGTGATCAATATGTGACTTGTTTGCCTGATACAGTGCCGCAGTGCTACTTAGAATCTCCTGCTGCTTCGTGGATAAATTTGGTCCCAGCCGTCGAGGACAGTAGGCGTTCAAAAAGCACCTTCGTCAAGTCTAGCCACTAGGTTCATTACGGGACAGAAAACTGCATTATAAAATTCCGTTCAGGCTATAAGTAATTTAGCATGCATTAGTAATTTAGCACACTATCGACTCCACTCCATTCGAAACGTTTATGCTCCACAGGATACTCCTGTAGTTCAAGCACACAGTTGCCACATGCTAGCCACACTAGCCAGAAAGAACTCCGATGAATGAAACAAAATTAGTGTCCAAATGAGGGTATTTGCCAAATTCTCTCAAAGTTGGGCAAAACATATAACTGAGGTAACTTCACTATGTGTACTCCCGATGAAACAAAATTAGTGTCCAAATGAGGGTATTTGCCAAATTCTCTCAAAGTTGGGCAAAACATATAACTGAGGTAACTTCGGGGACTATGTGTATCTGGTGAGCCCCGGTCATGGGCTGTCGAAGACGTTTTGAAATGCTATAAGTAGTGTGTCACCTCCAGACACTGTACTGCGATATCTTAAACGTTGTACTGACTGAAAAAAGGCGGCCTCGTGCAGCAAGTCCATTTTAATAAAACTCCATAAACGAGATATCCAGTTGGATTTGGTTAAAAGTTCCCTGTTAAGGCCAAATTAGTGTGTAACTCAGAGTATTCGGTAAACTGCTTGATCTCAGTTGTT
>NW_008753071.1:2799-5636 GCF_000715545.1 Opisthorchis viverrini | reverse complement strand
TCAAGCTGTATGTCATTTCGACAGAAATTTTCTTCGCTTGAGTGATTATGATTCGCTCTGTCAGTTGATTTTTATGTCTGACTGTCGCTCACGCCGGGTTGCTCTTCATGGGCCTTGTGTAGGCTGATTTCTGGATAATTAACGGCTGCTTCTGTTGGGCAGCGGTACATGCAGAATGTTTTGTGCCCTGTTACTTCGGTGATCAATACGCTGTTGCTCGTTACCCATGGGTCCTCCCAATCATCTGACGTTTGCCAGAGTTCTGCATGGCATCAGCGGTTTTAGGACTTGGTCGTGTTGGCTATACCCAGGATAGCCTTCAAGACTCACTGGTCAGTTACAGACCAGTGCGGCGAACGCCAACAGTGACTGTGGCACGTACGTACTTCCCATTGTTAAGTAAAACCTCGCCCATCCGAGCTATTCTCTTTCACCGTTGTATTCGCTGAGTTCTTGCTAGGTAACCCAGTCAAACGAACTTAATCGTCCTGAATTGCCAAAGCCAGATGCGGGATGTGGTGGCTGAACTGAAAGACTAACCCGCGCGCGTTATTGCTCGGGCACAAGGACCATTACGACAATGTGTGCTTCATCATGTGATCTGCGTGGCGGGATCATTGCAGTTAGATTTAGGATGTCGAGCTAATGGTGATCAAAAGGGGATACAATAGATAACAGGTAGGGACAAAACTTGGGTGACAAGGGCTAGTTTCCAATCATAACCAGCGGGTGTACAGAGGGGTCGTAATGTAACTCCAGGTTTGTGTCGTTAATTCTCCTGGGGGTTCGAGGAACAGGGAAGCCCAGTACTGTTAGTGGCAAATTCTTTTCCCGACGAGCAAACCCACATTTACGATGGTTAATACAATGGACTACGAACTTCGACACAAGAGACTATATTTCAAAATACACGTTGCCAATAGAAACAGGTTATCAGAATACCTAAAATGGTGCAGTCACGTAGGATGAACAACCTGATAGTGGCCTGATATGCAAACCAAGTTAAAGCAAGTAACGAAGTCCGACATCAGGTTTGATACGCTGTGTGGCTATATCCTAATTAAGCTAAACTTCTACTGGGTGATTTAGTGCCTCAAGAGAAATCGGGAAAGCGGTATAACGACCTGGTCAGAGCCAGGTGAATCCATGCTGAAGGGTCGATCTCTCCTCTCTGATGGTTGTCCAAACGGATGCCATCTCCGTGGACAGCCACGTGACCGCAAAATGTTTGCGGTTCGTTGGACCGATGAAAGACCCTGTATACATCCGGCTCAAATGGGAATAGGCTGACCCTTTTTTGCCATGTAATCGATATTCCTTTCTCTTCAATGATCATCCTGGCAAACGTAGGCTAGTAAACCATGGTGCCAGAAATGGCCTCAGCTTCTAAATGAGCGTTTCTCATTTCCTTCAATTTATGCAGTTTTCAGCTGCATGATGCGCTGGAGATCAGAGCGACAGGCTTTCTGTGGCATTTGAGAGCCATTATTCGCATGCGTCTTCCAAACTGGTAACACTAAACTCTTAATCTATGCTACATTTTGAGACCGCAATATGACATTTCTGTCGATATGATACTAACGGTCATTTTCAGACTGGCAATGTATTCACTCAGCATTCCGGTCTCAAGAGCCTATCGGTTATTTCGGCGATCATTATGCTTTTGAAAGCTCAGTTCACAATACACCTTTTGAAAGCAGCGATATGGTTAAAGGGCATTGCTTTTCCTCATCTGAACGCAACTTCCATCATAGGAGACCCATTTTAATGGATCCCTTGTAGAAAAATCCTGAACTGTGAAACGTTCGGATAGTTTTTCTTTCCGGAAATGGAAACAAGATTTCTAATAACGCCTGGAATCGAGTTGGCGTCATCCGACAATATTTTCACAGTAAAGAGGATGGGGTTATCTAAATTTGTTTAAGGACGAACAATTGGTCGTTTGAATTATTCATCAAATATGAATCCTCTTGTGTTTTGCGGATAGGTGGGAAACGTTGTTCCGGTACACACCTGGTGTTGATGATGAAGCGTGCGAACGAGTAGAACAGCTGGTTGCGTTGAAAATAACCGAATGATTAATTTACAGTTCGTTCATTTCAGAAGGATTCGTTGATCACACACTAATTCTTAGCCGGGTTATTTGGATAACATGCCAAGGGAGCTCTGCGTGTGTTTGCGTGCAAGCATGATCTGCGTAATGACAGTTCTAACTCAACTTGAAAGCCTAGGAGTGAGTGTAGTGCTTTCCTCTGTTTTCGTGCATGTCGTCAAGCTGGATAAGGTGGATGAACAATCGTACTCTGTATGTCCATGTTTAGAAAATTGTTCCAGAAAACCACTGCTCTCTCGCATAATTCATAATAACAGGAAGCTTTAGGGGCACTTTCCGTCAGTCAGTCCGCCGTTCTCCCTCTCCGACACTCGTCCTGGTTGAACTTTAACTCTTGAAATCCTGAAGTTACTTGGAATTCAGCTGAGTATCTCGTTTATGATGTTTTTAAATGATTGGATGTGATGCAACAGGCCTCCTCATGAATCAGTTGTTGTGATACTCGAGGTATCGCTATACATGTATAGACGTAATACACTACTCATAGGGTTGCTGAAAATTGTTTGACAGCCCACGACCGGTTTCGTTTCTCATCCCAAACGAGAGATTCAGCTGGGTTTCAGTTGTGCCCTCCGAAAAATGAGTGTATTTCGGTAAGATCGTGTAATTTGGTCCCAAGTAGAACGGAAGCTCAGGGACTTCCTGATGAGCCCCAAGAAGGGCGAAACCGGTCTTGGGTTGTCGAAGGAGTTTCAGCTACCTTGTGAGTAGTTTCCTTTATGAA
>NW_008753071.1:0-2355 GCF_000715545.1 Opisthorchis viverrini | reverse complement strand
GCCACTGGCTGGACAGAACGAACAACGAAACGACAACTGAACCATCCTTTATATTTACGCAGAAGCTCTGTATGTTTGAACTGACCTGACCTGATCTGACAATACAGCCGTGTTTCTTTGTATACTCCTTATCGCGTAGTCTGGCAGGCACAGTTCAGGAGTAATCAATTAGACGTTTACCCACAAACAGACGGTGCAGATTACCAGTCATATTGAGAGGGAAGTTTTCATCACAGCCTGGTGTAAGGTCTCTGCATAAGGAACTGGACCTATGCTGAACAACTACCCGTATTAGTGGTCCACACAAGGGGAATATTACCTTCTCAGGCGGGCGTTTCTGAACATTTCTGATGTCAGTATGCAACTGAGGCACATCAAATACCAGCCCTGCTACTTCCCACGGGTTTCTTTTAAAGTCCTTTCCAGGGGGACTCTACCGCAGAAAACGCAGTGTTCATTCGAGACATGGGTTCTCTAAAGAGGGTAGCATCAACTGATGCCATTTCAGTGCTTTCAGATCAGTGGTTGAATCAGATAGTAGTCGCGCACTATGATTGGCCATCATGAATCAGACAACCGCATTGCTTTTAGTTATCCTCATTTTCCTGTTTTACTGAAAAGTTGGCAAGGGGAGACCAGATATGACACCTTTGCACGAAAATCCATGGAATTTGCAGCCGGAATTCACGAGCGACTCACCAGCCGATACACATGGACCGGAAGGAACGTATTGGTCCATGGTCATGGTTGCATACCGACCAATCACGAGGCAAACAATCCTGAGTCGGAATAAGTCGGGAGAAATAGATGCATCTTACTGAATTACTTCCGACGATGCGCATCCCTCTTGCTCATTTTACAGTATTCTTCTTCGTTTTTGTCGGAATTACAATGTTGTATAACATGGTAGGTGATGTTTGTCACATGCGCAACACTATTTCACAGTTTTGCCGTGATGATGAGTTTTCTCGTCCTCTGGAAGCTATCAGCCGAAAGAATTTCTTGGTAAGTGGTTCGACTAGGTGTCCAGTGATTGTGAGAAGTACACCGATGGTGAAAAAATCAACCGCTCACTTGCGTGCACTTTCATTTATTTGTGAAATACAATAATAGGTTTGCGGCGTAAAATCTCAACCGGTCTGTGCCATAAATCGCGGGCGCTTTACTGTCCAGTGTGATGAAAAAATGCAAACGCCGTCAGACTTGCAGTGTTGTAATCTTGCTGTGATATGCCACGGCTGGAAAAGAAATTTTCAGATAATGACTTCACTTGGCCATCTTGTTTGGCGTTCATAAATAGTTCATATAACGTGACTCGGAAGAATTTCATTCCATGAAGCTGCGGTGTAAACTGGGTCAGCCTCGATCAAGATTTCCAGTTGACTCCTGCTCAAAAACGGTACCCCTCGTTAATGTCATAAGTATCACTTTTGGCTTGTGCAGAAAACATACGTTTCGGTTTCTGGGACTGATGGAGAAGGTGCCAGGTAAGGAGTTGTGACAATAAAATGAATGAACCTACGTGTATTTTCGGGGTCATTCGAATTTGGCTTGAAATTCTGATAGCAAGTATCGGGTTATGTGACTGATTAAGGACCGCTTCGTATTTCCTTTTGTGTACGAGCTTGCGTGTACATGGCTTACAGCCAGTATGCGAAACGGTTCTATCACATTGCAGTGTGAGCACCAGAAACCCTTCTTTGGTGGACATATGCGTAACAAAATTTCAGACACCAGCGATTCTGCATGCACAGACAGAAATATTTACACAATTATAATGATATAATATTTATTTAAGCATATTTAAACAACTTTCATTACGCTGCTATGCCAAGGTAACCAAATGGAAAGAAGGAGAGGTATTATCCCTTTAAGCCGTGTGATGAGTCCTGTAGACATTGAAAATGGTCTTCGTGATCTAGCTAGCGTCAGAATTTGATTATATTATTGTCGTAGGTTGAAGTGGGTTCGTCCAACGGTTTGTGGTATGTCCAACTCAAGATAGTCCATTCTCAAGGTGAGACTACTTGGGCCCTTCAGCGTGGAGGACCTTCGCTCGGGGGACCGTTATATTTGTTCTCTGCTTTTCCACTAGCTTTTCTACGTGCATTTACGGGGGCACTGTTTTATGGAAATTGTTGACTAGCGAGGTGGACCAAGTGGTTAGAGCGCGAATTTACTGACCGGAATGTCCGTGGTTCGAACCCGACCTCTGCCTCTGTCTCTCTGAGACACAATCTCTGTCCAAATCACACCTGTTCACCTGTTTCGAGGGATGCGGGCCTAGCTATGCTGTGTAGTGTTTGAAAATTTTTCAAGCCCCTTTTTCAGAGTCGTTGACTAATGTCCAGTTCT